>NW_022263111.1:53108-76562 GCF_002021735.2 Oncorhynchus kisutch
TTATGGCTCTAACATGATATTGGGGTGGATGATGTCTAGTCTCCCTAATGGCTCTAATCTGATAGTGGTAGTGGGGTGGCAAAAGTCTAGTCTCCCTTTTGAATCTAATCTGATAGTGGAAGTGGGTTGGTAGATGTCTAGTCTCCCTTATTGCTCTAATCTGATAGTGGGGTGGTAGATGTCTAGGCGCCCTTATGGCTCTAATCTGATAGTGGGGTGGATGATGTCTAGTCTCCCTTATGGTTCTAATCTGATAGTGGTAGAGGGGTGGAAGAAGTCTAGGGTCCCTTATGGCTCTACTGTGATAGTGGAAGTGGGGTGGTAGATGTCTTGTCTCCCTTATGGATCTAATCTGGTAGGGGGTGATAAATGTCTAGTCTCCCTTATGGCTATAATCTGGTAGGGGTAGTGTGGTGGTAGATGTCTAGTCTCCCTTATGGATCTGAAAGGATAGTGGTAGTGGGGTGGTAGATGTCTAGTCTACTTTGTGGATCTAATCTAATAATGGTAGTGGGTTGGTAGAAGTCTAGTCTCCATTATGGCTCTAAAATGATCGTGGTAGGGGGGGTGGTAGATGTCTTGACTCCCTTATGGCTCTAATCTGATAGTGGTAGTGGGGTGGTAGAAGTCTAGTCTCCCTTATGGCTCTAATCTGTTAGTGGTAGAGGGGTGTTAAATGTCTTGTCTCCCTTATGGCTCTAATCTGATGGTGGTAGTGGGGTGGTAGATGTCTAGTCTCCCTTATGGCTCTAATCTGATAGTGGGTTGGTAGATGCCTTGTCTGCTTTATGGCTGTAATCTGATAGTGGTAGTGGGGTGATAGATGTCTAGTCTCCCTTATGACTCTAATCTGGTATTGTTAGTGTGGTGGTAGATGTCTAGTCTACTTATTGGCTCTAATCTGATAGCGGTAGTGGGTGGTAGATGTCTAGTCTCCCTTATGGCTCTAATCTGATAGTGGTAGAGGGGTGGTAGAAGTCTCCCTTATAGCTCTAATGTGATAGTGGAAGTGGGGTGGTAGATGTCTAGTCTCCCTTATGGCTCTAATCCGATAGTGGGGTGGTAGATGTCTAGTCTCCCTTATGGCTCTAATCTGGTAGGGGGTCGTAGATGTCTAGTCTCCCTTATGGCTCTAATCTGATAGTGGTAGAGGGGTGGTAGATGTCTAGTCTCCCTTATGGCTCTAATCTGATAGTGGTAGTGGGGTGGTAGATGTCTAGTCTCCCTTATTGCTCTAATCTGATAGTGGGGTGGTAGATGTCTAGGCGCCCTTATGGCTCTAATCTGATAGTGGGGTGGATGATGTCTAGTCTCCCTTATGGTTCTAATCTGATAGTGGTAGAGGGGTGGAAGAAGTCTAGGGTCCCTTATGGCTCTACTGTGATAGTGGAAGTGGGGTGGTAGATGTCTTGTCTCCCTTATGGATCTAATCTGGTAGGGGGTGATAAATGTCTAGTCTCCCTTATGGCTATAATCTGGTAGGGGTAGTGTGGTGGTAGATGTCTAGTCTCCCTTATGGATCTGAAAGGATAGTGGTAGTGGGGTGGTAGATGTCTAGTCTACTTTGTGGATCTAATCTAATAATGGTAGTGGGTTGGTAGAAGTCTAGTCTCCATTATGGCTCTAAAATGATCGTGGTAGGGGGGTGGTAGATGTCTTGACTCCCTTATGGCTCTAATCTGATAGTGGTAGTGGGGTGGTAGAAGTCTAGTCTCCCTTATGGCTCTAATCTGTTAGTGGTAGAGGGGTGTTAAATGTCTTGTCTCCCTTATGGCTCTAATCTGATGGTGGTAGTGGGGTGGTAGATGTCTAGTCTCCCTTATGGCTCTAATCTGATAGTGGGTTGGTAGATGCCTTGTCTGCTTTATGGCTGTAATCTGATAGTGGTAGTGGGGTGATAGATGTCTAGTCTCCCTTATGACTCTAATCTGGTATTGTTAGTGTGGTGGTAGATGTCTAGTCTACTTATTGGCTCTAATCTGATAGCGGTAGTGGGTGGTAGATGTCTAGTCTCCCTTATGGCTCTAATCTGATAGTGGTAGAGGGGTGGTAGAAGTCTCCCTTATAGCTCTAATGTGATAGTGGAAGTGGGGTGGTAGATGTCTAGTCTCCCTTATGGCTCTAATCCGATAGTGGGGTGGTAGATGTCTAGTCTCCCTTATGGCTCTAATCTGGTAGGGGGTCGTAGATGTCTAGTCTCCCTTATGGCTCTAATCTGATAGTGGTAGAGGGGTGGTAGATGTCTAGTCTCCCTTATGGCTCTAATCTGATAGTGGTAGTGGGGTGGTAGATGTCTAGGCGCCCTTATGGCTCTAATCTGATAGTGGTAATTGGATGGTAGATGTCTAGTCTCCTTTATGGATCTGAAAGGATAGTGGTAGTGGGGGTGGTAGAAGTCTAGTCTCCCTTATGGCTCTAATGTGATAGTGGAAGTGGGGTGGTAGATGTCTAGTCTCCCTTATGGCTCTAATCCGATAGTGGGGCGGAAGATATCTAGTCTCCCTTATGGCTCTAATCTGATAGTGGTAGAGGGGTGGTAGAAGTCTATCCACCCTTATGGCTCTAATGTGATTGTGGAAGTGGGGTGGTAGATGTCTAGTCTCCCTTTTTGCTCTAATCTGATAGTGGGATGTTCGAAGTCTAGTCTCCCTTATGGCTCTAATCCGATAGTGGGGTGGTAGATGTCTAGTCTCCCTTATGGCTCTAATCTGGTAGGGGGTGGTAGATGGCTTGTCTCCTTTATGGGTCTAATCTGAAAGTTGTAGTGGGGTGGTAGATGTCTAGTCTCCTTTATGGCTCTAATCTTATAGTGGTAGAGGGGTGAAACATGTCTTGTCTCCCTTATGGCTCTAATGTGATAGTGGAAGTGGGGTGGTAGATGTCTAGTCTCCCTTATGGCTCTAATCCGATAGTGGGGCGGAAGATATCTAGTCTCCCTTATGGCTCTAATCTGATAGTGGTAGAGGGGTGGTAGAAGTCTATCCACCCTTATGGCTCTAATGTGATTGTGGAAGTGGGGTGGTAGATGTCTAGTCTCCCTTATGGCTCTAATCCGATAGTGGGGCGGAAGATATCTAGTCTCCCTTATGGCTCTAATCTGATAGTGGTAGTGGGGTGGAAGATGTCTTGTCTCCCTTATGGCTCTAATCTGATATTGGTAGTGGGTGTTCGATTTCTAGTCTCGCTAATGGCTCTAATCTGATAATGGGCTTGTAGATGTCTAGTCTCCCTTATGGCACTAATCTGATAGTGGTAGTTGGGTGGTAGATGTCTAGTCTCCCTTATGGCTCTAATCGTATAGTGGAAGTGGGGTGATAGATGTCTAGTCTCCCTTTTTGCTCTAATCTGACAGTGGAAGTGGGTTGGTAGATGTCTAGAGTCCCTTATGGCTCTAATCTGATAGTGGTAGTGGGGTGGTAGATGTCAAGTCTCCCTTATGGCTCTAATCTGATAGTGGTAGTGGGGTGGCAAAAGTCTAGTCTCCCTTTTGAATCAAATCTGATAGTGGTAGTGGGGTGGTAGATGTCTAGCACCCTTATGGCTCTAATCTGATGGTGGTAGTGAGGTGGTAGATATCTTGTCTCACTTATGGCTCTAACATGATATTGGGGTGGATGATGTCTAGTCTCCCTAATGGCTCTAATCTGATAGTGGTAGTGGGTTGGCAAAAGTCTAGTCTCCCTTATTGCTCTAATCTGATAGTGGGGTGGTAGATGTCTAGGCGCCCTTATGGCTCTAATCTGATAGTGGGGTGGATGATGTCTAGTCTCCCTTATGGTTCTAATCTGATAGTGGTAGAGGGGTGGAAGAAGTCTAGGGTCCCTTATGGCTCTACTGTGATAGTGGAAGTGGGGTGGTAGATGTCTTGTCTCCCTTATGGATCTAATCTGGTAGGGGGTGATAAATGTCTAGTCTCCCTTATGGCTATAATCTGGTAGGGGTAGTGTGGTGGTAGATGTCTAGTCTCCCTTATGGATCTGAAAGGATAGTGGTAGTGGGGTGGTAGATGTCTAGTCTACTTTGTGGATCTAATCTGATAATGGTAGTGGGTTGGTAGAAGTCTAGTCTCCCTTATGGCTCTAAAATGATCGTGGTAGTGGGGTGGTAGATGTCTTGACTCCCTTATGGCTCTAATCTGATAGTGGTAGTGGGGTGGTAGAAGTCTAGTCTCCCTTATGGCTCTAATCTGATGGTGGTAGTGGGGTGGTAGATGTCTAGTATCCCTTATGGCTCTAATCTGATAGTGGGTTGGTAGATTCCTTGTCTGCTTTATGGCTGTAATCTGATAGTGGTAGTGGGGTGATAGATGTCTAGTCTCCCTTATGACTCTAATCTGGTAGTGTTAGTGTGGTGGTAGATGTCTAGTCTACTTATTGGCTCTAATCTGATAGCGGTAGTGGGTGGTAGATGTCTAGTCTCCCTTATGGCTCTAATCTGATTGTGGTAGAGGGGTGGTAGAAGTCTCCCTTATAGCTCTAATGTGATAGTGGAAGTGGGGTGGTAGATGTCTAGTCTCCCTTATGGCTCTAATCCGATAGTGGGGTGGTAGATGTCTAGTATCCCTTATGGCTCTAATCTGGTAGGGGGTCGTAGATGTCTAGTCTCCCTTATGGCTCTAATCAGATAGTGGTAGAGGGGTGGTAGATGTCTAGTCTCCCTTATGGCTCTAATCTGATAATGGGAGTGGGGTGGTAGATGTCTAGGCGCCCGTATGGCTCTAATCTGATAGTGGTAATTGGGTGGTAGATGTCTAGTCTCCTTTATGGATCTGAAAGGATAGTGGTAGTGGGGTGGTAGATGTCTAGTCTACTTTGTGGCTCTAATCTGATAATGGTAGTGGGGTGGTAAAAGTCTAGTCTTCCTTATGACTCTAATGTGATAGTGGAAGTGGGGTGGTAGATGTCTAGTCTCCCTTATGGCTCTAATCCGATAGTGGGGCGGAAGATATCTAGTCTCCCTTATGGCTCTAATCTGATAGTGGTAGAGGGGTGGTAGAAGTCTATCCACCCTTATGGCTCTAATGTGATTGTGGAAGTGGGGTGGTAGATGTCTAGTCTCCCTTATGGCTCTAATCCGATAGTGGGGCGGAAGATATCTAGTCTCCCTTATGGCTCTAATCTGATAGTGGTAGAGGGGTGGTAGAAGTCTATCCACCCTTATGGCTCTAATGTGATTGTGGAAGTGGGGTGGTAGATGTCTAGTCTCCCTTTTTGCTCTAATCTGATAGTGGGATGTTCGAAGTCTAGTCTCCCTTATGGCTCTAATCCGATAGTGGGGTGGTAGATGTCTAGTCTCCCTTATGGCTCTAATCTGATGGTGGTAGATGTCTAGTCTCCCTTATGGCTCTAATCTGATAGTGGGGTGGTAGATGCCTTGTCTGCTTTATGGCTGTAATCTGATAGTGGAAGTGGGGTGGTAGATGTCTAGTCTCCCTTATGGCTCTAATCTGATAGTGGTAGAGGGGTGGTAGAAGTCTATCCACCCTTATGGCTCTAATGTGATTGTGGAAGTGGGGTGATAGATGTCTAGTCTCCCTTATGGCTCTAATCTGGTAGGGGTTTGTAGATGTCTAGTCTCCCTTATGGCTCTAATCTGATAGTGGTAGAGGGGTGGTAGATGTCTAGTCTCCCTTATGGCTCTAATCTGATAGTGGTAGTGGGGTGGTAGATGTCTAGGCGCCCTTATGGCTCTAATCTGATAGCGGTAATTGGCTGGTAGATGTCTAGTCTCCTTTATGGATCTGAAAGGATAGTGGTAGTGGGGTGGTAGATGTCTAGTCTACTTTGTGGCTCTAATCTGATAATGGTAGTGGGGTGGTAGAAGTCTAGTCTCCCTTATGGCTCTAATGTGATAGTGGAAGTGGGGTGGTAGATGTCTAGTCTCCCTTTTTGCTCTAATCTGATAGTGGGATGTTCGAAGTCTAGGCTCCCTTATGGCTCTAATCCGATAGTGGGGCGGAAGATATCTAGTCTCCCTTATGGCTCTAATCTGATAGTGGTAGAGGGGTGGTAGAAGTCTATCCACCCTTATGGCTCTAATGTGATTGTGGAAGTGGGGTGGTAGATGTCTAGTCTCCCTTTTTGCTCTAATCTGATAGTGGGATGTTCGAAGTCTAGTCTACCTTATGGCTCTAATCCGATAGTGGGGTGGTAGATGTCTAGTCTCCCTTATGGCTCTAATCTGGTAGGGGGTGGTAGATGGCTTGTCTCCTTTATGGCTCTAATCTAAAAGTTGTAGTGGGGTGGTAGAGGTCTAGTCTCCTTTATGGCTCTAATCTTATAGTGGTAGAGGGGTGAAACATGTCTTGTCTCCCTTATGGCTCTAATCTGATGGTGATAGTGGGGTGGTAGATGTCTATTCTCCCTTATGGCTCTAATCTGATAGTGGGGTGGTAGATGCCTTGTCTGCTTTATGGCTGTAATCTGATAGTGGTAGTGGGGTGATAGATGTCTAGTCTCCCTTATGACTCTAATCTGGTAGTGTTAGTGTGGTGGTAGATGTCTAGTCTACTTATTGGCTCTAATCTGATAGCGGTAGTGGGTGGTAGATGTCTAGTCTCCCTTATGGCTCTAATCTGATAGTGGTAGAGGGGTGGTAGAAGTCTCCCTTATAGCTCTAATGTGATAGTGGAAGTGTGGTGGTAGATGTCTAGTCTCCCTTATGGCTCTAATCCGATAGTGGGGTGGTAGATGTCTAGTCTCCCTTATGGCTCTAATCTGGTAGGGGGTCGTAGATGTCTAGTCTCCCTTATGGCTCTAATCTGATAGTGGTAGAGGGGTGGTAGATGTCTAGTATCCCTTATGGCTCTAATCTGATAGTGGTAGTGGGGTGGTAGATGTCTAGGTGCCCTTATGGCTCTAATCTGATAGTGGTAATTGGGTGGTAGATGTCTAGTCTCCTTTATGGATCTGAAAGGATAGTGGTAGTGGGGTGGTAGATGTCTAGTCTACTTTGTGGCTCTAATCTGATAATGGTATTGGGGTGGTAGAAGTCTAGTCTCCCTTATGGCTCTAATGTGATAGTGGAAGTGGGGTGGTAGATGTCTAGTCTCCCTTATGGCTCTAATCCGATAGTGGGGCGGAAGATATCTAGTCTCCCTTATGGCTCTAATCTGATAGTGGTAGAGGGGTGGTAGAAGTCTATCCACCCTTATGGCTCTAATGTGATTGTGGAAGTGGGGTGGTAGATGTCTAGTCTCCCTTATGGCTCTAATCCGATAGTGGGGCGGAAGATATCTAGGCTCCCTTATGGCTATAATCTAATAGTTGGGTGGTAGATGTCTAGTCTCCCTTATGGCTCTAATCGTATAGTGGAAGTGGGGTGATAGATGTCTAGTCTCCCTTTTTGCTCTAATCTGACAGTGGAAGTGGGTTGGTAGATGTCTAGAGTCCCTTATGGCTCTAATCTGATAGTGGTAGTGGGGTGGTAGATGTCTAGTCACCCTTATGGCTCTAATCTGATGGTGGTAGTGAGGTGGTAGATACCTTGTCTCACTTATGGCTCTAACATGATATTGGGGTGGATGATGTCTAGTCTCCCTAATGGCTCTAATCTGTTAGTGGTAGTGGGGTGGCAAAAGTCTAGTCTCCCTTTTGAATCTAATCTGATAGTGGAAGTGGGTTGGTAGATGTCTAGTCTCCCTTATTGCTCTAATCTGATAGTGGGGTGGTAGATGTCTAGGCGCCCTTATGGCTCTAATCTGATAGTGGGGTGGATGATGTCTAGTCTCCCTTATAGCCCTAATATGATAGTGGTAGTGGGGTGGTAGATGTCTTGTCTACGTTATGGCTCTAATCTGATAGTGGTAGTGGGGTGGTAGACGTCTAGTCTCCCTTATGGCTCTAATCCAATAGTGGTAGTGGGGTATAGATGTCTTGTCTCCCTTATGGCTCTAATCTGATAGTGGTAGTGGGGTGGTAGATGTCTAGTCTCCCTTATGGCTCTAATCTGAGAGTGGTAGAGGTGTGTTAAATGTCTTCTCTTCCTTATGGCTCTAATCTAATAGTGGTAGTGGGGTGGTAGATGTCTAGTCTCACTTATGGCTCTAATCTGATAGTGGTAGTGGGATGGTAGATGTCTAGTCTCCCTTATGGCTCTATTCTGATACTGGGCTGGTTGATGTCTAGTCTCCCTTATGGCTCTAATCTAATATTGGTAGTGGGGTGGTAGATGTCTAGTCTCCCTTATGGCTCTAATCTGATAGTGGTAGAGGGGTGTTAAATGTCTTGTCTCCCTTATGGCTCTAATCTGATAGTGGTAGTGGGATGGTAGATGTCTAGTCTCCCTTAAGGCTCTATTATGATACTGGGCTGGTTGATGTGTAGTCTCCCTTATGGCTCTAATCTTATGGTGGTAGTGGGGTGGTAGATATCTTGTCTCACTTATGGCTCTAATCTGATATTGGGGTGGATGATGTCTAGTCTCCCTTTTGAATCTAATCTGTTAGTGGAAGTGGGTTGGTAGATGTCTAGTCTCCCTTAAAGCTCTAATCTGATAGTGGTGTGGATGATGTCTAGTCTCCTTATAGCCCTAATATGATAGTGGTAGTGGGGTGGTAGATGTCTTGTCTACGTTATGGCTCTAATCTGATAGTGGTAGTGGGGTGGTAGACGTCTATTCTCCCTTATGGCTCTAATCTGATAGTGGTAGTGGGGTGGTAGATGTATTGTCTCCCTTATGGCTCTAATTTGAGAGTGGTATTGTGGTGTTAGATGTCTAGTATCCCTTATGGATCTAAAATGATAGTGGTAGTGGGGTGGTAGACGTCTAGACTCCCCAATGGTTCTAATCATATAGTGGTAGTGGGATGGTAGATGTCTAGTCTCCCTCATGGCTCTAATCTGATAGTGGTAGAGGGGTGTTAAATGTCTTGTCTCCCTTATGGCTCTAATCTGATGGTGGTAGTGGGGTGGTAGATTTCTAGTCTCCCTTATGGCTCTAATCTGATAGTGGTAGTGGGATGGTAGATGTCTAGTCTCCCTTATGGGTCTAATCTGATAGTGGTAGTGGGATGGTAGATGTCTAGTCTCCCTTATGGCTCTATTCTGATACTGGGCTGGTTGATGTCTAGTCTCCCTTATGGCTATAGTCTAATAGTGGTAGTGGGGTGGTAGATGTCTAGTCTCCCTTATGGCTCTAATCTGATAGTGGTAGAGGGTTGTTAAATGTCTAGTCTCCCTTATGGATCTAGTCTGATAGTGGTAGTGGGGTGGTAGATGTCTAGCCTCCCTTATGGCTCTAATCTGATGGTGGTAGTGGGGTGGTAGATATCTTGTCTCACTTATGGCTCTAATCTGATTTTGGGGTGGATGATGTCTAGTCTCCCTTTTGAATCTAATCTGTTAGTGGAAGTGGGTTGGTAGATGTCTAGTCTCCCTTAAAGCTCTAATCTGATAGTGGGGTGGATGATGTCTAGTCTCCCTTATAGCCCTAATATGATAGTGGTAGTGGGGTGGTAGATGTCTTGTCTACGTTATGGCTCTAATCTGATAGTGGTAGTGGGGTGGTAGACGTCTATTCTCCCTTATGGCTCTAATCTGATAGTGGTAGAGGGGTGTTAAATGTCTTGTCTCCCTTATGGCTCTAATCTGATGGTGGTAGTGGGGTGGTAGATGTCTAGTCTCCCTTATGGGTCTAATCTGATAGCCATAGCGGGGTGGTAGACGTCTCGTCTCCCTAATGGTTCTAATCATATAGTGGTAGTGGGATGGTAGATGTCTAGTCTCCCTCATGGCTCTAATCTGATAGTGGTAGAGGGGTGTTAAATGTCTTGTCTCCCTTATGGCTCTAATCTGATGGTGGTAGTGGGGTGGTAGATGTCTAGTCTCCCTTATGGGTCTAATCTGATAGCCATAGCGGGGTGGTAGACGTCTCGTCTCCCTAATGGTTCTAATCATATAGTGGTTGTGGGGTGGTAGATGTCTAGTCTCCCTTATGACTCTAATCTGGTAGTGTTAGTGTGGTGGTAGATGTCTAGTCTACTGATTGGCTCTAATCTGATAGCGGTAGTGGGTGGTAGATGTCTAGTCTCCCTTATGGCTCTAATCTGATAGTGGTAGAGGGGTGGTATAAGTCCCCCTTATAGCTCTAATGTGATAGTGGAAGTGTGGTGGTAGATGTCTAGTCTCCCTTATGGCTCTAATCCGATAGTGGGGTGGTAGATGTCTAGTCTCCCTTATGGCTCTAATCTGGTAGGGGGTCGTAGATGTCTAGTCTCTCCCTTATGGCTCTAATCTGATAGTGGTAGAGGGGTGGTAGATGTCTAGTCTCCCTTATGGCTCTAATCTGATAGTGGTAGTGGGGTGATAGATGTCTAGTCTCCCTTTTTGCTCTAATCTGACAGTGGAAGTGGGTTGGTAGATGTCTAGAGTCCCTTATGGCTCTAATCTGATAGTGGTAGTGGGGTGGTAGATGTCTAGTCACCCTTATGGCTCTAATCTGATGGTGGTAGTGAGGTGGTAGATATCTTGTCTCACTTATGGCTCTAACATGATATTGGGGTGGATGATGTCTAGTCTCCCTAATGGCTCTAATCTGTTAGTGGTAGTGGGGTGGCAAAAGTCTAGTCTCCCTTTTGAATCTAATCTGATAGTGGAAGTGGGTTGGTAGATGTCTAGTCTCCCTTATTGCTCTAATCTGATAGTGGGGTGGTAGATGTCTAGGCGCCCTTATGGCTCTAATCTGATAGTGGGGTGGATGATGTCTAGTCTCCCTTATAGCCCTAATATGATAGTGGTAGTGGGGTGGTAGATGTCTTGTCTACGTTATGGCTCTAATCTGATAGTGGTAGTGGGGTGGTAGACGTCTAGTCTCCCTTATGGCTCTAATCCAATAGTGGTAGTGGGGTATAGATGTCTTGTCTCCCTTATGGCTCTAATCTGATAGTGGTAGTGGGGTGGTAGATGTCTAGACTCCCTTATGACTCTAATCTGATAGTGGTAGTGGGGTGGTAGATGTCTAGTCTCCCTTATGGCTCTAATCTGAGAGTGGTAGAGGTGTGTTAAATGTCTTCTCTTCCTTATGGCTCTAATCTAATAGTGGTAGTGGGATGGTAGATGTCTAGTCTCCCTCATGGCTCTAATCTGATAGTGGTAGAGGGGTGTTAAATGTCTTGTCTCCCTTATGGCTCTAATCTGATGGTGGTAGTGGGGTGGTAGATTTCTAGTCTCCCTTATGGCTCTAATCTGATAGTGGTAGTGGGATGGTAGATGTCTAGTCTCCCTTATGGGTCTAATCTGATAGTGGTAGTGGGATGGTAGATGTCTAGTCTCCCTTATGGCTCTATTCTGATACTGGGCTGGTTGATGTCTAGTCTCCCTTATGGCTATAGTCTAATAGTGGTAGTGGGGTGGTAGATGTCTAGTCTCCCTTATGGCTCTAATCTGATAGTGGTAGAGGGTTGTTAAATGTCTAGTCTCCCTTATGGATCTAGTCTGATATTGGTAGTGGGGTGCTAGATGTCTAGACTCCTTATGGCTCTAATCTGATAGTGGTAGTGGGGTGGTAGATGTCTAGTCTCCCTTGTGGCTCTAATCTGATAGTGGTAGAGGGGTGTTAAATGTCTTGTCTCCCTTATGGCTCTAATCTGATGGTGGTAGTGGGGTGGTAGATGTCTAGTCTCCCTTATGGGTCTAATCTGATAGCCATAGCGGGGTGATAGACGTCTCGTCTCCCTAATGGTTCTAATCATATAGTGGTAGTGGGATGGTAGATGTCTAGTCTCCCTCATGGCTCTAATCTGATAGTGGTAGAGGGGTGTTAAATGTCTTGTCTCCCTTATGGCTCTAATCTGATGGTGGTAGTGGGGTGGTAGATGTCTAGTCTCCCTTATGGGTCTAATCTGATAGCCATAGCGGGGTGGTAGACGTCTCGCCTCCCTAATGGTTCTAATCATATAGTGGTTGTGGGGTGGTAGATGTCTAGTCTCCCTTATGACTCTAATCTGGTAGTGTTAGTGTGGTGGTAGATGTCTAGTCTACTGATTGGCTCTAATCTGATAGCGGTAGTGGGTGGTAGATGTCTAGTCTCCCTTATGGCTCTAATCTGATAGTGGTAGAGGGGTGGTATAAGTCCCCCTTATAGCTCTAATGTGATAGTGGAAGTGTGGTGGTAGATGTCTAGTCTCCCTTATGGCTCTAATCCGATAGTGGGGTGGTAGATGTCTAGTCTCCCTTATGGCTCTAATCTGGTAGGGGGTCGTAGATGTCTAGTCTCTCCCTTATGGCTCTAATCTGATAGTGGTAGAGGGGTGGTAGATGTCTAGTCTCCCTTATGGCTCTAATCTGATAGTGGTAGTGGGGTGATAGATGTCTAGTCTCCCTTTTTGCTCTAATCTGACAGTGGAAGTGGGTTGGTAGATGTCTAGAGTCCCTTATGGCTCTAATCTGATAGTGGTAGTGGGGTGGTAGATGTCTAGTCACCCTTATGGCTCTAATCTGATGGTGGTAGTGAGGTGGTAGATATCTTGTCTCACTTATGGCTCTAACATGATATTGGGGTGGATGATGTCTAGTCTCCCTAATGGCTCTAATCTGTTAGTGGTAGTGGGGTGGCAAAAGTCTAGTCTCCCTTTTGAATCTAATCTGATAGTGGAAGTGGGTTGGTAGATGTCTAGTCTCCCTTATTGCTCTAATCTGATAGTGGGGTGGTAGATGTCTAGGCGCCCTTATGGCTCTAATCTGATAGTGGGGTGGATGATGTCTAGTCTCCCTTATAGCCCTAATATGATAGTGGTAGTGGGGTGGTAGATGTCTTGTCTACGTTATGGCTCTAATCTGATAGTGGTAGTGGGGTGGTAGACGTCTAGTCTCCCTTATGGCTCTAATCCAATAGTGGTAGTGGGGTATAGATGTCTTGTCTCCCTTATGGCTCTAATCTGATAGTGGTAGTGGGGTGGTAGATGTCTAGACTCCCTTATGACTCTAATCTGATAGTGGTAGTGGGGTGGTAGATGTCTAGTCTCCCTTATGGCTCTAATCTGAGAGTGGTAGAGGTGTGTTAAATGTCTTCTCTTCCTTATGGCTCTAATCTAATAGTGGTAGTGGGATGGTAGATGTCTAGTCTCCCTCATGGCTCTAATCTGATAGTGGTAGAGGGGTGTTAAATGTCTTGTCTCCCTTATGGCTCTAATCTGATGGTGGTAGTGGGGTGGTAGATTTCTAGTCTCCCTTATGGCTCTAATCTGATAGTGGTAGTGGGATGGTAGATGTCTAGTCTCCCTTATGGGTCTAATCTGATAGTGGTAGTGGGATGGTAGATGTCTAGTCTCCCTTATGGCTCTATTCTGATACTGGGCTGGTTGATGTCTAGTCTCCCTTATGGCTATAGTCTAATAGTGGTAGTGGGGTGGTAGATGTCTAGTCTCCCTTATGGCTCTAATCTGATAGTGGTAGAGGGTTGTTAAATGTCTAGTCTCCCTTATGGATCTAGTCTGATAGTGGTAGTGGGGTGGTAGATGTCTAGCCTCCCTTATGGCTCTAATCTGATGGTGGTAGTGGGGTGGTAGATATCTTGTCTCACTTATGGATCTAATCTGATTTTGGGGTGGATGATGTCTAGTCTCCCTTTTGAATCTAATCTGTTAGTGGAAGTGGGTTGGTAGATGTCTAGTCTCCCTTAAAGCTCTAATCTGATAGTGGGGTGGATGATGTCTAGTCTCCCTTATAGCCCTAATATGATAGTGGTAGTGGGGTGGTAGATGTCTTGTCTACGTTATGGCTCTAATCTGATAGTGGTAGTGGGGTGGTAGACGTCTATTCTCCCTTATGGCTCTAATCTGATATTGGTAGAGGGGTGTTAAATGTCTTGTCTCCCTTATGGCTCTAATCTGATGGTGGTAGTGGGGTGGTAGATGTCTAGTCTCCCTTATGGGTCTAATCTGATAGCCATAGCGGGGTGGTAGACGTCTCGTCTCCCTAATGGTTCTAATCATATAGTGGTAGTGGGATGGTAGATGTCTAGTCTCCCTCATGGCTCTAATATGATAGTGGTAGAGGGGTGTTAAATGTCTTGTCTCCCTTATGGCTCTAATCTGATGGTGGTAGTGGGGTGGTAGATGTCTAGTCTCCCTTATGGGTCTAATCTGATAGCCATAGCGGGGTGGTAGACGTCTCGTCTCCCTAATGGTTCTAATCATATAGTGGTTGTGGCGTGGTAGATGTCTAGTCTCCCTTATGACTCTAATCTGGTAGTGTTAGTGTGGTGGTAGATGTCTAGTCTACTGATTGGCTCTAATCTGATAGCGGTAGTGGGTGGTAGATGTCTAGTCTCCCTTATGGCTCTAATCTGATAGTGGTAGAGGGGTGGTATAAGTCCCCCTTATAGCTCTAATGTGATAGTGGAAGTGTGGTGGTAGATGTCTAGTCTCCCTTATGGCTCTAATCCGATAGTGGGGTGGTAGATGTCTAGTCTCCCTTATGGCTCTAATCTGGTAGGGGGTCGTAGATGTCTAGTCTGTCCCTTATGGCTCTAATCTGATAGTGGTAGAGGGGTGGTAGATGTCTAGTCTCCCTTATGGCTCTAATCTGATAGTGGTAGTGGGGTGGTAGAAGTCTAGTCTACTTTGTGGCTCTAATCTGATAATGGTAGTGGGGTGGTAGAAGTCTAGTCTCCCTTATGGCTCTAATGTGATAGTGGAAGTGGGGTGGTAGATGTCTAGACTCCCTTATGGCTCTAATCCGATAGTGGGGCGGAAGATATCTAGTCTCCCTTATGGCTCTAATCTGATAGTGGTAGAGGGGTGGTAGAAGTCTATCCACCCTTATGGCTCTAATGTGATTGTGGAAGTGGGGTGGTAGATGTCTAGTCTCCCTTATGGCTCTAATCCGATAGTGGGGCGGAAGATATCTAGGCTCCCTTATGGCTCTAATCTAATAGTAGTGTGGTAGATGTCTTGGCTCCCTTATGGCTATAATCTGATAGTGGGGTGGTAGATGTCTTGTCTCCCTTATGGCTGTAATCTGATAGTGGTAGTGGGGTGATAGATGTCTAGTCTCCCTTTTTGCTCTAATCTGACAGTGGAAGTGGGTTGGTAGATGTCTAGAGTCCCTTATGGCTCTAATCTGATAGTGGTAGTGGGGTGGTAGATGTCTAGTCACCCTTATGGCTCTAATCTGATGGTGGTAGTGAGGTGGTAGATATCTTGTCTCACTTATGGCTCTAACATGATATTGGGGTGGATGATGTCTAGTCTCCCTAATGGCTCTAATCTGTTAGTGGTAGTGGGGTGGCAAAAGTCTAGTCTCCCTTTTGAATCTAATCTGATAGTGGAAGTGGGTTGGTAGATGTCTAGTCTCCCTTATTGCTCTAATCTGATAGTGGGGTGGTAGATGTCTAGGCGCCCTTATGGCTCTAATCTGATAGTGGGGTGGATGATGTCTAGTCTCCCTTATAGCCCTAATATGATAGTGGTAGTGGGGTGGTAGATGTCTTGTCTACGTTATGGCTCTAATCTGATAGTGGTAGTGGGGTGGTAGACGTCTAGTCTCCCTTATGGCTCTAATCCAATAGTGGTAGTGGGGTATAGATGTCTTGTCTCCCTTATGGCTCTAATCTGATAGTGGTAGTGGGGTGGTAGATGTCTAGACTCCCTTATGACTCTAATCTGATAGTGATAGTGGGTGGGTAGATGTCTAGTCTCCCTTATGGCTCTAATCTGAGAGTGGTAGAGGTGTGTTAAATGTCTTCTCTTCCTTATGGCTCTAATCTAATAGTGGTAGTGGGATGGTAGATGTCTAGTCTCCCTCATGGCTCTAATCTGATAGTGGTAGAGGGGTGTTAAATGTCTTGTCTCCCTTATGGCTCTAATCTGATGGTGGTAGTGGGGTGGTAGATTTCTAGTCTCCCTTATGGCTCTAATCTGATAGTGGTAGTGGGATGGTAGATGTCTAGTCTCCCTTATGGCTCTAATCTGATAGTGGTAGTGGGATGGTAGATGTCTAGTCTCCCTTATGGCTCTATTCTGATACTGGGCTGGTTGATGTCTAGTCTCCCTTATGGCTATAGTCTAATAGTGGTAGTGGGGTGGTAGATGTCTAGTCTCCCTTATGGCTCTAATCTGATAGTGGTAGAGGGTTGTTAAATGTCTAGTCTCCCTTATGGATCTAGTCTGATAGTGGTAGTGGGGGTGGTAGATGTCTAGCCTCCCTTATGGCTCTAATCTGATGGTGGTAGTGGGGTGGTAGATATCTTGTCTCACTTATGGCTCTAATCTGATTTTGGGGTGGATGATGTCTAGTCTCCCTTTTGAATCTAATCTGTTAGTGGAAGTCGGTTGGTAGATGTCTAGTCTCCCTTAAAGCTCTAATCTGATAGTGGGGTGGATGATGTCTAGTCTCCCTTATAGCCCTAATATGATAGTGGTAGTGGGGTGGTAGATGTCTTGTCTACGTTATGGCTCTAATCTGATAGTGGTAGTGGGGTGGTAGACGTCTATTCTCCCTTATGGCTCTAATCTGATATTGGTAGTGGGGTGCTAGATGTCTAGACTCCTTATGGCTCTAATCTGATAGTGGTAGTGGGGTGGTAGATGTCTAGTCTCCCTTGTGGCTCTAATCTGATAGTGGTAGAGGGGTGGTAAATGTCTTGTCTCCCTTATGGCTCTAATCTGATGGTGGTAGTGGGGTGGTAGATGTCTAGTCTCCCTTATGGGTCTAATCTGATAGCCATAGCGGGGTGGTAGACGTCTCGTCTCCCTAATGGTTCTAATCATATAGTGGTAGCGGGATGGTAGATGTCTAGTCTCCCTCATGGCTCTAATCTGATAGTGGTAGAGGGGTGTTAAATGTCTTGTCTCCCTTATGGCTCTAATCTGATGGTGGTAGTGGGGTGGTAGATGTCTAGTCTCCCTTATGGGTCTAATCTGATAGCCATAGCGGGGTGGTAGACGTCTCGTCTCCCTAATGGTTCTAATCATATAGTGGTTGTGGGGTGGTAGATGTCTAGTCTCCCTTATGACTCTAATCTGGTAGTGTTAGTGTGGTGGTAGATGTCTAGTCTACTGATTGGCTCTAATCTGATAGCGGTAGTGGGTGGTAGATGTCTAGTCTCCCTTATGGCTCTAATCTGATAGTGGTAGAGGGGTGGTATAAGTCCCCCTTATAGCTCTAATGTGATAGTGGAAGTGTGGTGGTAGATGTCTAGTCTCCCTTATGGCTCTAATCCGATAGTGGGGTGGTAGATGTCTAGTCTCCCTTATGGCTCTAATCTGGTAGGGGGTCCTAGATGTCTAGTCTCCCTTATGGCTCTAATCTGATAGTGGTAGAGGGGTGGTAGATGTCTAGTCTCCCTTATGGCTCTAATCTGATAGTGGTAGTGGGGTGGTAGATGTCTAGGCGCCCTTATGGCTCTAATCTGATAGTGGTAATTGGGTGGTAGATGTCTAGTCTCCTTTATGGATCTGAAAGGATAGTGGTAGTGGGGTGGTAGATGTCTAGTCTACTTTGTGGCTCTAATCTGATAATGGTAGTGGGGTGGTAGAAGTCTAGTCTCCCTTATGGCTCTAATGTGATAGTGGAAGTGGGGTGGTAGATGTCTAGTCTCCCTTATGGCTCTAATCCGATAGTGGGGCGGAAGATATCTAGTCTCCCTTATGGCTCTAATCTGATAGTGGTAGAGGGGTGGTAGAAGTCTATCCACCCTTATGGCTCTAATGTGATTGTGGAAGTGGGGTGGTATATGTCTAGTCTCCCTTATGGCTCTAATCCGATAGTGGGGCGGAAGATATCTAGGCTCCCTTATGGCTATAATCTGATAGTGGGGTGGTAGATGTCTTGTCTCCCTTATGGCTGTAATCTGATAGTGGTAGTGGGGTGATAGATGTCTAGTCTCCCTTTTTGCTCTAATCTGACAGTGGAAGTGGGTTGGTAGATGTCTAGAGTCCCTTATGGCTCTAATCTGATAGTGGTAGTGGGGTGGTAGATGTCTAGTCACCCTTATGGCTCTAATCTGATGGTGGTAGTGAGGTGGTAGATATCTTGTCTCACTTATGGCTCTAACATGATATTGGGGTGGATGATGTCTAGTCTCCCTAATGGCTCTAATCTGTTAGTGGTAGTGGGGTGGCAAAAGTCTAGTCTCCCTTTTGAATCTAATCTGATAGTGGAAGTGGGTTGGTAGATGTCTAGTCTCCCTTATTGCTCTAATCTGATAGTGGGGTGGTAGATGTCTAGGCGCCCTTATGGCTCTAATCTGATAGTGGGGTGGATGATGTCTAGTCTCCCTTATAGCCCTAATATGATAGTGGTAGTGGGGTGGTAGATGTCTTGTCTACGTTATGGCTCTAATCTGATAGTGGTAGTTGGGTGGTAGACGTCTAGTCTCCCTTATGGCTCTAATCCAATAGTGGTAGTGGGGTATAGATGTCTTGTCTCCCTTATGGCTCTAATCTGATAGTGGTAGTGGGGTGGTAGATGTCTAGACTCCCTTATGACTCTAATCTGATAGTGGTAGTGGGGTGGTAGATGTCTAGTCTCCCTTATGGCTCTAATCTGAGAGTGGTAGAGGTGTGTTAAATGTCTTCTCTTCCTTATGGCTCTAATCTAATAGTGGTTGTGGGGTGGTAGATGTCTAGTCTCACTTATGGCTCTAATCTGATAGTGGTAGTGGGATGGTAGATGTCTAGTCTCCCTTATGGCTCTAATCTGATAGTGGTAGTGGGATGGTAGATGTCTAGTCTCCCTTAAGGCTCTATTCTGATACTGGGCTGGTTGATGTCTAGTCTCCCTTATGGCTCTAATCTAATAGTGGTAGTGGGGTGGTAGATGTCTAGTCTCCCTTATGGCTCTAATCTGATAGTGGTAGAGGGGTGTTAAATGTCTTGTCTCCCTTATGGCTCTAATCTGATAGTGGTAGTGGGATGGTAGATGTCTAGTCTCCCTTAAGGCTCTATTCTGATACTGGGCTGGTTGATGTCTAGTCTCCCTTATGGCTCTAATCTGATAGTGGTAGTGGGGTGATAGATGTCTAGTCTCCCTTTTTGCTCTAATCTGACAGTGGAAGTGGGTTGGTAGATGTCTAGAGTCCCTTATGGCTCTAATCTGATAGTGGTAGTGGGGTGGTAGATGTCTAGTCACCCTTATGGCTCTAATCTGATGGTGGTAGTGAGGTGGTAGATATCTTGTCTCACTTATGGCTCTAACATGATATTGGGGTGGATGATGTCTAGTCTCCCTAATGGCTCTAATCTGTTAGTGGTAGTGGGGTGGCAAAAGTCTAGTCTCCCTTTTGAATCTAATCTGATAGTGGAAGTGGGTTGGTAGATGTCTAGTCTCCCTTATTGCTCTAATCTGATAGTGGGGTGGTAGATGTCTAGGCGCCCTTATGGCTCTAATCTGATAGTGGGGTGGATGATGTCTAGTCTCCCTTATAGCCCTAATATGATAGTGGTAGTGGGGTGGTAGATGTCTTGTCTACGTTATGGCTCTAATCTGATAGTGGTAGTGGGGTGGTAGACGTCTAGTCTCCCTTATGGCTCTAATCCAATAGTGGTAGTGGGGTATAGATGTCTTGTCTCCCTTATGGCTCTAATCTGATAGTGGTAGTGGGGTGGTAGATGTCTAGACTCCCTTATGACTCTAATCTGATAGTGGTAGTGGGGTGGTAGATGTCTAGTCTCCCTTATGGCTCTAATCTGAGAGTGGTAGAGGTGTGTTAAATGTCTTCTCTTCCTTATGGCTCTAATCTAATAGTGGTAGTGGGGTGGTAGATGTCTAGTCTCACTTATGGCTCTAATCTGATAGTGGTAGTGGGATGGTAGATGTCTAGTCTCCCTTATGGCTCTATTCTGATACTGGGCTGGTTGATGTCTAGTCTCCCTTATGGCTCTAATCTAATAGTGGTAGTGGGGTGGTAGATGTCTAGTCTCCCTTATGGCTCTAATCTGATAGTGGTAGAGGGGTGTTAAATGTCTTGTCTCCCTTATGGCTCTAATCTGATAGTGGTAGTGGGATGGTAGATGTCTAGTCTCCCTTAAGGCTCTATTCTGATACAGGGCTGGTTGATGTCTAGTCTCCCTTATGGCTCTAATCTGATAGTGGTAGTGGGGTGGTAGATGTGTAGTCTCCCTTATGGCTCTAATCTTATGGTGGTAGTGGGGTGGTAGATATCTTGTCTCACTTATGGCTCTAATCTGATATTGGGGTGGATGATGTCTAGTCTCCCTTTTGAATCTAATCTGTTAGTGGAAGTGGGTTGGTAGATGTCTAGTCTCCCTTAAAGCTCTAATCTGATAGTGGTGTGGATGATGTCTAGTCTCCTTATAGCCCTAATATGATAGTGGTAGTGGGGTGGTAGATGTCTTGTCTACGTTATGGCTCTAATCTGATAGTGGTAGTGGGGTGGTAGACGTCTATTCTCCCTTATGGCTCTAATCTGATATTGGTAGTGGGGTGCTAGATGTCTAGACTCCTTATGGCTCTAATCTGATAGTGGTAGTGGGGTGGTAGATGTATTGTCTCCCTTATGGCTCTAATCTGAGAGTGGTATTGTGGTGTTAGATGTCTAGTATCCCTTATGGATCTAAAATGATAGTGGTAGTGGGGTGGTAGACGTCTAGACTCCCTTATGACTCTAATCTGATAGTGGTAGTGCTGTGGTAGATGTCTAGTCTCCCTTATGGCTCTAATCTGATAGTGGTAGAGGGGTGTTAAATGTCTTGTCTCCCTTATGGCACTAATCTGATGGTGGTAGTGGGGTGGTAGATTTCTAGTCTCCCTTATGGCTCTAATCTGATAGTGGTAGTGGGATGGTAGATGTCTAGTCTCCCTTATGGCTCTAATCTGATAGTGGTAGTGGGATGGTAGATGTCTAGTCTCCCTTATGGCTCTATTCTGATACTGGGCTGGTTGATGTCAAGTCTCCCTTATGGCTATAGTCTAATAGTGGTAGTGGGGTGGTAGATGTCTAGTCTCCCTTATGGCTCTAATCTGATAGTGGTAGAGGGTTGTTAAATGTCTAGTCTCCCTTATGGATCTAGTCTGATAGTGGTAGTGGGGTGGTAGATGTCTAGCCTCCCTTATGGCTCTAATCTGATGGTGGTAGTGGGGTGGTAGATATCTTGTCTCACTTATGGCTCTAATCTGATTTTGGGGTGGATGATGTCTAGTCTCCCTTTTGAATCTAATCTGTTAGTGGAAGTGGGTTGGTAGATGCCTAGACTCCCTTATGACTCTAATCTGATAGTGGTAGTGGGGTGGTAGATGTCTAGTCTCCCTTATGGCTCTAATCTGAGAGTGGTAGAGGTGTGTTAAATGTCTTCTCTTCCTTATGGCTCTAATCTAATAGTGGTAGTGGGGTGGTAGATGTCTAGTCTCACTTATGGCTCTAATCTGATAGTGGTAGTGGGATGGTAGATGTCTAGTCTCCCTTATGGCTCTAATCTGATAGTGGTAGTGGGATGGTAGATGTCTAGTCTCCCTTAAGGCTCTATTCTGATACTGGGCTGGTTGATGTCTAGTCTCCCTTATGGCTCTAATCTAATAGTGGTAGTGGGGTGGTAGATGTCTAGTCTCCCTTATGGCTCTAATCTGATAGTGGTAGAGGGGTGTTAAATGTCTTGTCTCCCTTATGGCTCTAATCTGATAGTGGTAGTGGGATGGTAGATGTCTAGTCTCCCTTAAGGCTCTATTCTGATAGTGGTAGTGGGGTGATAGATGTCTAGTCTCCCTTTTTGCTCTAATCTGACAGTGGAAGTGGGTTGGTAGATGTCTAGAGTCCCTTATGGCTCTAATCTGATAGTGGTAGTGGGGTGGTAGATGTCTAGTCACCCTTATGGCTCTAATCTGATGGTGGTAGTGAGGTGGTAGATATCTTGTCTCACTTATGGCTCTAACATGATATTGGGGTGGATGATGTCTAGTCTCCCTAATGGCTCTAATCTGTTAGTGGTAGTGGGGTGGCAAAAGTCTAGTCTCCCTTTTGAATCTAATCTGATAGTGGAAGTGGGTTGGTAGATGTCTAGTCTCCCTTATTGCTCTAATCTGATAGTGGGGGTGGTAGATGTCTAGGCGCCCTTATGGCTCTAATCTGATAGTGGGGTGGATGATGTCTAGTCTCCCTTATAGCCCTAATATGATAGTGGTAGTGGGGTGGTAGATGTCTTGTCTACGTTATGGCTCTAATCTGATAGTGGTAGTGGGGTGGTAGACGTCTAGTCTCCCTTATGGCTCTAATCCAATAGTGGTAGTGGGGTATAGATGTCTTGTCTCCCTTATGGCTCTAATCTGATAGTGGTAGTGGGGTGGTAGATGTCTAGACTCCCTTATGACTCTAATCTGATAGTGGTAGTGGGGTGGTAGATGTCTAGTCTCCCTTATGGCTCTAATCTGAGAGTGGTAGAGGTGTGTTAAATGTCTTCTCTTCCTTATGGCTCTAATCTAATAGTGGTAGTGGGGTGGTAGATGTCTAGTCTCACTTATGGCTCTAATCTGATAGTGGTAGTGGGATGGTAGATGTCTAGTCTCCCTTATGGCTCTATTCTGATACTGGGCTGGTTGATGTCTAGTCTCCCTTATGGCTCTAATCTAATAGTGGTAGTGGGGTGGTAGATGTCTAGTCTCCCTTATGGCTCTAATCTGATAGTGGTAGAGGGGTGTTAAATGTATTGTCTCCCTTATGGCTCTAATCTGATAGTGGTAGTGGGATGGTAGATGTCTAGTCTCCCTTAAGGCTCTATTCTGATACAGGGCTGGTTGATGTCTAGTCTCCCTTATGGCTCTAATCTGATAGTGGTAGTGGGGTGGTAGATGTGTAGTCTCCCTTATGGCTCTAATCTTATGGTGGTAGTGGGGTGGTAGATATCTTGTCTCACTTATGGCTCTAATCTGATATTGGGGTGGATGATGTCTAGTCTCCCTTTTGAATCTAATCTGTTAGTGGAAGTGGGTTGGTAGATGTCTAGTCTCCCTTAAAGCTCTAATCTGATAGTGGTGTGGATGATGTCTAGTCTCCTTATAGCCCTAATATGATAGTGGTAGTGGGGTGGTAGATGTCTTGTCTACGTTATGGCTCTAATCTGATAGTGGTAGTGGGGTGGTAGACGTCTATTCTCCCTTATGGCTCTAATCTGATATTGGTAGTGGGGTGCTAGATGTCTAGACTCCTTATGGCTCTAATCTGATAGTGGTAGTGGGGTGGTAGATGTATTGTCTCCCTTATGGCTCTAATCTGAGAGCTGTATTGTGGTGTTAGATGTCTAGTATCCCTTATGGATCTAAAATGATAGTGGTAGTGGGGTGGTAGACGTCTAGACTCCCTTATGACTCTAATCTGATAGTGGTAGTGCTGTGGTAGATGTCTAGTCTCCCTTATGGCTCTAATCTGATAGTGGTAGAGGGGTGTTAAATGTCTTGTCTCCCTTATGGCTCTAATCTGATGGTGGTAGTGGGGTGGTAGATGTCTAGACTCCCTTATGGGTCTAATCTGACAGCCATAGCGGGGTGGTAGACATCTCGTCTCCCC
>NW_022263112.1:0-17500 GCF_002021735.2 Oncorhynchus kisutch
AGTATAATGGTTTACTATAGATGTGATGATGTAACAATGTATGTAGAGTATAATGGTTTACTATCGATTGTTATTAGTTTACAAGTATGTAGAGTATAATGTGGTTACTAGAGATGTGATGATGTAACATGTAATGTTGAGTATAATGGTTTACTAGAGAATGTTGATGATGTAACAATGTATGTAGAGTATAATGTGGTACTAGAGATGTTGATGATGTAAATATGTATGTAGAGTATAATTGTTTACTAGAGATGTGATGATGTAACAATGTATGTAGAGTATGATTGTTTACTAGAGATGTGATGATGTACAATGTATGTAGAGTATAATGGTTTACTAGAGATGTGATGATGTAACAATGTATGTAGAGTATAATGTGGTACTAGAGATTTGTTAATGTAATATGTTTTAGTGGCTTTCAGAGAGCACTTTAATAATGTGGTGTCTTAGTATTTTGAAGTGTTTTGAATACAAGGTCATACGAGGAAAGAGGAATTGAGACTCATCATATTAGAGGCTGTCATCTGTTGTTTGGGTTAAAGATAAGCTTCCTGTGGACAAATAGATAAGCTGCCAGTGAAAATGAACAAACTCACTGAACTCAAACAGGCTGTAAGGGACATTTGGGACAGAAAGAGTAGACAGTACAAGTCAAAAGTTAGGACACGCCTACTCATTCAAGGGTTTTCTTTATTTGAACTATTTTCTACTATCAAATAACACATATGGAATCATGTAGTAACCAAAAAAGTGTAAAATAATTTAAGTAGCCGCCCTTGCGTTGATGACAGCTTTGCACACTCTTGGCATTATCTCAAACAGCTTCATGAGGTAGTCACCTGGAATGCATTTCAATTAACAGGTTTGCTTTGTTAAAAGTTCATTTGAAGAGGCAGGGGTGGTATACAGAATATAGCCTTATTTGGTAAAAGACCAAGTCCACATTATGGCAAGAACAGCTCAAATAAACAAAGAGAAACGTCAGTCCATCATTACTTTAAGCCGTGAAGGTCAGTCAATGTGGAACATTTCAAGAACTTACTTTAAGCCATGAAGGTCAGTCAATGTGGAACATTTCAAGAACTTACTTTTAGCCATGAATGTCAGTCAATGTGGAACATTTCAAGAACTTTAAAAGTTTCATCAAGTGCAGTCACAACAAACATCAAGCACTATGATGAAACTGTCTCTCATGAGGACCGCCACAGGAAAGGAAGACCCAGAGTCACCTCTGCTGCAGAGGATCAGTATTATAGTTACCAGCCTCAGCGATTGCAGCCCAATTAAATGCTTCACAGAGTTCAAATAACAGACTCATCTCAACATCAACTGTTCAGAGGAGACTGCATGAATCAGGCCTTCATGGTCAAATTACTGCAAAGAAACCACTACTAATGACTCCAATAATAAGAAGAGATTTGCTTGCACCAAGAAACCAAGAATAGTCATTAAACCGATGAAAATTTGCCCTTTGGTCTGATGAGTCCAAATGTGAGTTTTTGGTTCCAACCGCGTGTCGTTGTGAGACACAGAGTAGGTGAACTGATGATCTCCGCATGTGTGGTTTCCCACCGTGAAGCATGGAGGAGGAGGTGTAATGGTGTGGGGGTGCTTTGCTGGTGACACGGTCTGTGTTTTATTTAGAATTCAAGGCACACTTAACCAGCATGGCTACCACAGCATTCTGCAGCGATACGCCATCCAATCTGGTTTGCACTTAGTGGGACTATCATTTGTTTTTCAACAGGACAATGACCCAACACACCTCCAGGCTGTGTAAGGGCTGTTTTACCAAGAAGGAAAGTGACAGAGTGCTGCATCCGATGACCTGGCCTCCACAATCACCCGACCTCAAACCCAATATACATGGTTTGGGATGAGTTGGACTGCATAGTGAACGAAAAGCAGCCAACATATGCTCAGCATATGTGGGAACTCCTTCAAGACTTTTGGAAAAGCATTCGAGGTGAAGCTGGTTTAGAGAATGCCAAGAGTGTGCAAAGCTGTCATGAAGGCAACGGGGGGCTACTTTGAAGAATCTAAAACATAGATTATATTTTGGTTTGTTTAAAACTTTTTTAGTTACTACATGATTCCATATGTGTTATATTCATAGTTTTGATGTCTTCACTGTTATTTTATAATGTTGAAAATAGTAAAATAAAGAAAAACCCTTGAATGAGTAGGTGTGTCTACACCTGCATTGCTTGCTGTTTGGGGGTTTAGGCTGGGTTTCTGTACAGCACTTTGAGATATCAGCTGATGTACGAAGGGCTATAAATTAATTTGATTTGATTTGATTTGATTTGTCCAATCTGTGGACTGGTTCTGCATGTCAATGCAACAGGTTCAAAATGATTAGATTACAAGAAAGGAGCTGGGATTGTTTACTTTAGAAGGTGCCTATTCTACTTAATGGGACACTGTATCATCTGAAGTGTCTGAAGTATGATTCTGTTTAATGGGACACTGTATCATCTGAAGTGTCTGAAGTATGATTCTGTTTAATGGGACACTGTATCATCTGAAGTGTCTGAAGTATGATTCTGTTTACACATGGTTTCATCAAGACTTCTTGCCCAAGATGCATAAGCTCGATTAAGATGAAGACTTTTAGCACTAATTATTAGATTAAGATGAAGACTTTTAGCACTAATTATTAGATTAGATGAAGACTTTTAGCACTAATTAAGATGTAGCATAGTGAAAACTAAGTATATGTTTATTTCTTTCTTCCAGGACTGATGGAAATTCCACTATCAATTTTCTGATGAGTTTACCATGATTTTGTCACGTTTGCTCCTGCTCCCCCTCTCTGACGCTCGAGGTTGCCAGACGGCTCATCATTACTCACACCTCTCCCATCGTTACGCGCCCCAGCGCTTCATCGGACTCACCTGGACTCCATCACGGCATTGATTATCTACCCTATATCTGTCACCCCCCTCCAGTTAATTTTCCCGCGTCTGCATTGATGTTGTTTTGTTTTCTCCTGTCCAGACGCTGTTCTGTTTTCGTGTCTGTTAATCCATTAAATATTCATACCCTGTACTTACTTCTCAATCTCCCAGCGTCTGGCATCACAGAGCCATTACAGATTGTGTACATTTCCTTTTTTAAAGACTTGCTGAGGCATTTATCAGTTAGTGACAACTGTTGTAATATACAGTATAAAGATACCTGGATCAGGCTGTTTTTTAATAGATTTTTCATTGAACCTTTATTTAACTGGACAAGTCAGTTAATAAAAACTAAATTTGATTTACCATGATGCCCTAGGAACAGTGGGTTAACTGCCTTGTTCAGAGGCAGAACGACATATATGTTTTTTCTTCCAGCTCTGGGGAATTCGATCTAGCAACCATTCGGTTATTGTCCCAATGCTCTAACCACTAGGCTACTGCCGCCCTTAGGATACCTATCTCCCTGCTGTTAACCTCTCTTGGGTAGGGGGCAGTATTTTCACCTCCGGATGAAAAGCGTGCCCAAAGTAAATTGCCTGTTACTCAGGCCCAGAATTTCGCATATGCATATAATTAGTAGATTCGGATAGAAAACACTCTAAAGTTTCCAAAACGTTTAAAATAATATGCCTATGAGAATAACAGAACTGATATGACAGGCGAAAACCTGAGACAAATTCACATCCAGGAAGTGGAATTGTTTTCATGTGGCTGTTTTTCAACTCAAATACCAATAGAGAATCCAATGGGTTAGGAATCATATTGCAGTTCCTATGGCTTCCACTAGATGTCAACAGTCTTTGTCCGTTTAAATATTAATTGATTATAATACAATTAACAACCTGAGGATTAATTATAAGTGTAACTGGGAGTCTCTGAGTGCAACCATATGAAGATCATCAAAGGTAAGTGATTCATTTTATCGCTATTTCTGACTTTAGTGACTCCTCGACTTGGCTGGTAAATGATTGTATGCTTTTTTTTTACACGGGGGCGCTGTCCTCAGATAATCACATGGTATGCTTTCACCGTAAAGCCTTTTTGAAATTTGACCACAGCGGCTGGATTAACAAGAAGTTAATCTTTAAGGGAGATCCCTCATTATTTGTTTGTACAAATGTTGCACAAAGGGAAATTGTCCTGTTAATCAACCACGGTGTCAGATTCTAAATGCTTTTCGGCAAAGCATACCTAGCCCAGAACATACCTAGCCTAGATCATAGCCCAGTTGACAAATTATTCCAAACAGTAACCAGCCAAGCAGAAGCGTTACAAAACTCAGAAATGGAGATAAAATTAATCCCTTACCTTTGAGGATCTTCATATGGTGGCAATCAGAAGACATTCATTTACTCAATAAATGTTTCATTTTGTTCAATAAAGTCTCTTTACATCCAAAACCTCAGTTTTGTTCGCACGTTTCTTCAGTAATCCACAGGCTCAACGCAGGTCAAAACAGGCAGACAAAAAATGATATCCTTAAAGTACATAGAAACATGTCAAACGATGTTTATATTCAATCCTCAGGTGTTTTGGCCTAAATGATCTATACATTTTCAAACCGGACAATAACATTGTCAATATAAAAGGTAAAAAGAAAATGCGCTCTCTCGGGATTGTGCATGAAAAGCTCTGCGACACGGTAGTGTCCACTCATTCAGACTGGTCTTACTCCCTCATTTATAAGAATACAAGCCTGAAACGATTTCTAAAGACTGTTGACATCTAGTGGAAGACATAGGATCTGCAAATTGAGTCCTAATCAATGGATACTGTAATGGCATGATAGAAAACTACAAAATCCCCCCCCCCAAAAAGACTTCCTGAATGGATTTTCTCAGATTTTCGCCTGTTAAATCAGTTCTGTTTTACTCACAGACACGATTTTAACAGTTTTGGAAACTTTAGAGTATTTTCTATCCAAATCTACCAAATCTACCAGTTATATGCATATCATATCTTCTGGCCCGAGTAGCAGGCTGTTTATTATGGCATGCTTTCATCCAAAATTCTGAATGCTTCCTCCTACTCTAGAGAGATTAAGAAATGTACTGAAAACCCCAGTGTAACCTTGTACAACAAAATGTTTGAAATGTTTGAAACGTCTTTAAGATTCGGAAGTACGGGGAAGAATGGAGAAATAAACACTCACTTAATAGGGTTGAATGACCTCCGACCTCTATTCTGCCTTTCTGGTGAGGCCTAATCACCCTCACTAGAAAGGCTAGAGACATTGGGTGAGATTTAGATGTCAAATGTAAACACTGATATTAGTAAGAAGATTATAAATTAAATCAGATTGGTCATGTACACATGTTTTATCATAGTCCTATGTGTGATTCAGACCATGAGGAGGAGAGGGAGAGAGAGAGAGAGAGAGAGAGTGCTGCCCCTGAATGAGGGAAACCTGTCTCCAGTCCATATTATTATATCTTGAATTACCTTATGGGATACAATTATTTCCTTATGGAGTTATTAAGGTATGTCATTTGATTTAATTTGTTATTCTGATTTGTAATTTTTTACTTAACCGGCAGTGTTGTTGTTGTTGTTTTTGGGACGCATAAAACACGATGTGAGTAATGTGTCAAAAGGGAAGAAGTGCATTGTGGTTGTTGTTCTTGGTTGTTGTTTTGAATTGTGGTTTTTGTTTTGTTTGTTGTATGATGTTTTGTTTGGTTTTGTTTTTGTCTTGCTTCCAAAAAATCTCTCCAGATTGGTTCTGCTGTATGGTCGGGATTTCTCCCTAAGGGTTAGCCCTCTACCAAACCTGACCCTGTAACTCTGCAGTGAGGTCGTCAATGTTACAGGGAGTATAGCCAATTTGATAAAATGGTTTTAACAGTGTGTTGTTATTCTATGTGACATTTGTCTTAGACATTTCTATTAAGAATATTGGTGGTAATAATTTGTCATACAGTAAATAGTTTGTCTGGTTTCAGGCTTTTAATTTTGAAAAACGACATGTTTAAATCCATTTTAAACAATTTTAACAATTTTAACAATAGTTATCACAGTGTAATACAAGGAGGGGAAAGTGAGGGAAAATGTTGCTGTCTGAAGAGGTAGCATTGAATTGTACACAGCATCTCCTCTCACTCTATCTTGGTTCGTGCAGGTGACTGTGACCTCCTCCTCAGACCAATTGGCAGTACGCCCAGAACATTGTTCTGTGAACCAAAAAGAGTATCTCAGTTTCAAGGTCCCAGATTTGAGAGAAGAAACCTTGTTAGTTATCAGTCAGTCAGTCACTTGCAGGAACCACGTTGATGATGAATAATGAATCATGTAAATCATGCTTATATGAATTGTTTAGATAGCCGTATATTAGAGAACTAACGGGACTGTCCCGGCAGAGCTCCTGACCGATGTGTACTATGCATGAAGTTTGTTGGAACTTGCTGATAATAAAGAATGATTCATTTAAGTTGACTTTGAGTCCCTGGTGGTAATTTCCACGACAACGCAGATAATATTATGTGTCACATCAGCACGGCAATGGCTGTAATGGATACCCTGTTTGGTTTGAGCAAGTGTGATTGATAGGTGAGACCGGCATGTTTGTGTGTCCGTGTGTGTGTGTTTGTGTGTCTGTGTGTGTGGCAAGGGCTCAGCATGCTTTGTGTGTGTCCACTACAGATGAGGATGTGTGTGTGTATTTGTGCATTCGTGTGGTGTGTGTGTGTGTGTGTGTGTGTGTGTGTGTGTATGTGTGTGTGTGTGTGATGCGAGGATCTCAGCTTAGCTTGTGTGTGTGTGTGTGTCCACTACAGATGAGGATGAGTGTGTGTGGGTTCCCTCGGTGCGCAGCCCTCTGTGCGCCCGGCACAGATGAGACGGCTGAGGCCATGCTATCCCTGACCCCTGAACCTGCCCTGACCTCTGACCCCCGACCTCTAACCCCATGACCCCTGTCTTTTGGCCACATTCCAATCCAGACATCTGCCTGAACTCACAGCTGTACCCATCACGTGATATAGCAGTAATCTGATGCCTGACTGAGCTGTAAGTCCAGCACAGACTGTGGGAGGAGCACAGTACTAACAAAGAGCCATGACTACATGGAACTCTATTCCACAGTACTACATAGAGCCATGACTACATGGAACTCTATTCCACAGTACTACATAGAGCCATGACTACATGGAACTCTATTCCACAGTACTACATAGAGCCATGACTACATGGAACTCTATTCCACATCAAGTAACTCACGCCAACAGTACAGTTTGATTAAACAAGAAATACACCTTATGGAACAGCGGGGACTGTGAAGCAACATAGACAAGTGCATATAAACACAAGATAACATACACAGTATTCACTCATGTACACATGGATTTTGTGTTGTAGATAAGTGGTAGAAGAGTAGAGGCCTGAGGGACACACTTAATATGTTGTGAAATCTGTTATCAATGTAATGTAATGTTTTTAAAACTGCCTTCATTTTGCTGGAAGAGGAGAGTAGCTGCTGCCTTGACAGGAACTAATGGGGATCCAGAATGAATACAACTACAGCTACGTAGCACACAGCCATTGGTTGAAGCAATGCAACGACTGCATTGTAGTTGGACGGGAACGTGACCCCGTACCCTAAAACCAGTTTGAATGTGACCCCGTACCCTAAACCAGTTTGAACGTGACCCCCGTACCCTAAACCAGTTTGAACGTGACCCAGTACCCTAAACCAGTATGAACGTGACCCCAACACATCGTCTTGCATGCGGCAGAACTAAGACTCGGCGTGCGTCCCAATAATCCCTCCTCTCTCGTGAAGTGTACACTTGTTCACTTTCCTTCACTGAACTCACACTAGAATGCCTCAACCAATCCAATGCTTTTAGATTTGAAGTAGTGAACAAGTGTACACTTCAGAGGAAAGGAGGGGAGCAGTGTCCTCGAGTGGAATGTTTCTTAATATTTTTAATAATTTCATAATTAAGCAACTTTTTATAATTTTTATCTAAAAAAATCCATTGTTTCTATTTGAAACGTTGTTGTTATATTACACTGTAATGTGAAGTAATGTGAATATGAAGTTTAATATTGGAATGAAACTGACATGGTTCATGTGTCTTATATATAGACAGTCAAATAGTGATGGATCTCGCAGAGAAAACGATGCAGAGGAAATATATGACATTTTAAATGCGGTCCTCCGGAACAGGTTGAAGATCAAATGCGGCCCACTTGGCAAAATGAGTGTGACCCCCCTGATCTAGACTGTTAGAGAGGTTACTACCCTCACTGTTCCCCATGCTACTTCCTCAAACAGAGGTTACTGTTGTGCCACTGCAAACTGCCCCATAAGGACAGGTCTAGGTTCAGTTACTGTGTAAGCCTGGATAATGATGATCAGTAAGGGACTATGTAAACTGATCTGAGTGTGGTGCTTATATTACAGTAGTGACTTTCCTCTGTTGCTGTAGATACCGTTATTCCACTGGCAGCTTCCTCTTTGTAGTGTTGAGGCCCAAATGACACCCCTTCCCTGTATAGTGCACTACATTAGACTAGGGCCCATATGCACCATATAATAGGTTGTCATTTGGGATGCATGCTAGGATGGTTACCATGGTAACATTTTTAGCACTAGTGTGCTGTGGGTTTCTGGGTGTTTTTAATCTCCACCTCAACTTCCTCTCTGTCTCATGTCTTCATTTATAACTTAGTTAGTTGGTATCTGATGGTATCTGATGGTAAACCATGTCAACAACTTGGATCTACTGTGAGCGTGATAAGGATGTGACAGTTTTCATTTGTGTGTTGTGTTGGTGTGGTGTGTTGTGGTGTGTGGTGTGTAGTGTGTAGTGTTGTTGTATCGTGGGGTGGTGTGGTGTGTGGTGTGTAGTGTTGTTGTATCGTGGTGTGGTGTGGTGTTGTATTAGTATTTATTAAGGATCCCCATTAGTTCCAGCCAAGGCAGCAGATACTCTTCCTGGAGTCCAGCAACATTGAAGCAGTTTAAAAACATTACAAAACATTCAAAACAGATTTTACACCTCAGACCCCTAGTCCACTACCACATGTCTACAACACACTAAGACCCCTAGTCCACTACCACATGTCTACAACACACTAAGACCCCTAGTCACTACCACATGTCTACAACACACTAAGACCCTAGTCCACTACCACATGTCTACAACACACTAAGACCCCTAGTCCACTACCACATGTCTACAACACACTAAGACCCCTAGTCCACTACCACATGTCTACAACACACTAAGACCCCTAGTCCACTACCACATGTCTACAACACACTAAGACCCCTAGTCCACTACCACATGTCTACAACACACTAAGAACCCCTAGTCCACTACCACATGTCTACAACACACTAAGACCCCTAGTCCACTACCACATGTCTACAACACACTAAGACCCCTAGTCCACTACCACATGTCTACAACACACTAAGACCCCTAGTCCACTACCACATGTCTACAACACACTAAGACCCCTAGTCCACTACCACATGTCTACAACACACTAAGACCCTAGTCCACTACCACATGTCTACAACACACTAAGACCCCTAGTCCACTACCACATGTCTACAACACACTAAGACCCCTAGTCACTACCACATGTCTACAACACACTAAGACCCCTAGTCACTCACATGTCTACAACCACACTAAGACCCTAGTCCACTACCACATGTCTACAACACACTAAGACCCCTAGTCCACTCCCACATGTCTACAACACACTAAGACCCCTAGTCCACTACCACATGTCTACAACACACTAAGACCCCTAGTCCACTACCACATGTCTACAACACACTAAGACCCCTAGTCCACTACCACAATGTCTACAACACACTAAGACCCCTAGTCCACTACCACATGTCTACAACACACTAAGACCCCTAGTCCACTACCACATGTCTACAAACACACTAAGACCCCTAGTCCACTACCACATGTCTACAACACACTAAGACCCCTAGTCCACTACCACATGTCTACAACACACTAAGACCCCTAGTCCACTACCACATGTCTACAGCACACTGGTGTGTGCCATCAGACCCCTACTCCACTACCACATGTCTACAACACACTAAGACCCCTAGTCCACTACCACATGTCTACAACACACTAAGACCCCTAGTCCACTACCACATGTCTACAACACACTAAGACCCCTAGTCCACTACCACATGTCTACAACACACTAAGGGTGCCCTCAGACCCCTACTCCACTACCACATGTCTACAACACAGTAGGTGTGTGCCATCAGACCCCTACTCCACTACCACATGTCTACAACACACTAGGTGTGTGCCATCAGACCCCTACTCCACTACCACATGTCTACAACACACTAGGTGTGTGCCCTCAGACCCCTACTCCACACCACATGTCTACAACACACTAGGTGTGTGCCTCAGACCCCTACTCCACTACCACATGTCTACAACACACTAGGTGTGTGCCCTCAGACCCCTACTCCACTACCACATGTCTACAACACACTAGGTGTGTGCCTCAGACCCCTACTCCACTACCACATGTCTACAACACACTAAGGGTGTGCCCTCAGACCCCCTACTCCACTACCACATGTCTACAACACACTAGTGTGTGCCCTCAGACCCCTACTCCACTACCACATGTCTACAACACACTAGGTGTGTGCCCTCAGACCCCTACTCCACTACCACATGTCTACAACACACTAGGTATGTGCCCTCAGACCCCTACTCCACTACCACATGTCTACAACACACTAAGGTGTGCCCTCAGACCCCTACTCCACTACCACATGTCTACAACACACTAGGTGTGTGCCCTCAGACCCCTACTCCACTACCACATGTCTACAACACACTAAGGGTGTGCCCTCAGACCCTACTCCACTACCACATGTCTACAACACACTAGGTGTGTGCCCTCAGACCCCTACTCCACTACCACATGTCTACAACACCTAGGTGTGTGCCATCAGACCCCTACTTCACTACCACATGTCTACAACACACTAAGGGTGTGCCCTCAGACCCCTACTCCACTACCACATGTCTACAACACACTAGGTGTGTGCCCTCAGACCCCTACTCCACTACCACATGTCTACAACACACTAAGGGTGTGCCCTCAGACACCTACTCCACTACCACATGTCTACAACACACTAGGTGTGTGCCCTCAGACCCCTACTCCACTACCACATGTCTACAACACACTAAGGGTGTGCCCTCAGACCCCTACTCCACTACCACATGTCTACAACACACTAGGTGTGTGCCCTCAGACCCCTACTCCACTACCACATGTCTACAACACACTAAGTGTGTGCCCTCAGACCCCTACTCCACTACCACATGTCTACAACACACTAGGTGTGTGCCCTCAGACCCCTACTCCACTACCACATGTCTACAACACACTAGGTGTGTGCCCTCAGACCCCTACTCCACTACCACATGTCTACAACACACTAAGGGTGTGCCCTCAGACCCCTACTCCACTACCACATGTCTACAACACACTAGGTGTGTGCCCTCAGACCCCTACTCCACTACCACATGTCTACAACACACTAGGGGTGTGCCCTCAGACCCCTACTCCACTACCACATGTCTACAACACACTAGGTGTGTGCCCTCAGACCCCTACTCCACTACCACATGTCTACAACACACTAAGGGTGTGCCCTCAGACCCCTACTCCACTACCACATGTCTACAACACACTAAGTGTGTGTCCTCAGACCCCTACTCCACTACCACATGTCTACAACACAAAATTAATGTGTACGTGTGTGTATAGTGTGTACGTTATTGTGTGTGTATGCGTGTCTGTGTGTATGTTTGTGTTGCTTCACAGTCCCTGCTGTTCCATAAGGTGTAATTTATCTGTTTTTAAAATCAAATTTGACTGCTTACATCAGGAACTTGATGTGGAATAGAGTTCCATGTAGTCATGGCTCTATGTGGTACTGTGGAATAGAGTTCCATGTAGTCATGGCTCTATGTGGTACTGTGGAATAGAGTTCCATGTAGTCATGGCTCTATGTGGTACTGTGGAATAGAGTTCCATGTAGTCATGGCTCTATGTGGTACTGTGGAATAGAGTTCCATGTAGTCATGGCTCTATGTGGTACTGTGGAATAGAGTTCCATGTAGTCATGGCTCTATGTAGTACTGTGGAATAGAGTTCCATGTAGTCATGGCTCTATGTAGTACTGTGGAATAGAGTTCCATGTAGTCATGGCTCTATGTAGTACTGTGGAATAGAGTTCCATGTAGTCATGGCTCTATGTGGTACTGTGGAATAGAGTTCCATGTAGTCATGGCTCTATGTGGTACTGTGGAAATAGAGTTCCATGTAGTCATGGCTCTATGTAGTACTGTGGAATAGAGTTCCATGTAGTCATGGCTCTATGTAGTACTGTGGAATAGAGTTCCATGTAGTCATGGCTCTATGTAGTACTGTGGAATAGAGTTTCCATGTAGTCATGGCTCTATGTGGTACTGTGGAATAGAGTTCCATGTAGTCCATGGCTCTATGTGGTACTGTGGAATAGAGTTCCATGTAGTCATGGCTCTATGTAGTACTGTGGAATAGAGTTCCATGTAGTCATGGCTCTATGTAGTACTGTGGAATAGAGTTCCATGTAGTCATGGCTCTATGTGGTACTGTGGAATAGAGTTCCATGTAGTCATGGCTCTATGTGGTACTGTGGAATAGAGTTCCATGTAGTCATGGCTCTATGTAGTACTGTGGAATAGAGTTCCATGTAGTCATGGCTCTATGTGGTACTGTGGAATAGAGTTCCATGTAGTCATGGATCTATGTGGTACTGTGGAATAGAGTTCCATGTAGTCATGGCTCTATGTGGTACTGTGGAATAGAGTTCCATGTAGTCATGGCTCTATGTGGTACTGTGGAATAGAGTTCCATGTAGTCATGGCTCTATGTGGTACTGTGGAATAGAGTTCCATGTAGTCATGGCTCTATGTGGTACTGTGGAATAGAGGTTCCATGTAGTCATGGCTCTATGTAGTACTGTGGAATAGAGTTCCATGTAGTCATGGCTCTATGTGGTACTGTGGAATAGAGTTCCATGTAGTCATGGCTCTATGTAGTACTGTAAGACCTGCCTTGTTGATAGTGCTGTTAAGAAGGTAGAAACTAGGGCCTGTAGGACCTGCCTTGTTGATAGTGCTGTTAAGAAGGTAGAAACTAGGGCCTGTAGGACCTGCCTTGTTGATAGTGCTGTTAAGAAGGGTTACTCCATGCAGTTTAGTCACCTTCACTTGCATAATTTCTACATTATGCATTTGAAGTTTAGGGTTTGGTGAATGATTTGTCCCAAATATAATGCTTTTAGTGTTTGAAATATTTAGGACTAAATGATCCTTCCTCCCATTTTGAAAGTAACTGCAGCTCTTTGTTCAGTGTTGCAGTCATTTCATGCTCTGTAGTAGCTGACATATATAGTGTTGCAGTCATTTCAGGCTCTGTAGTAGCTGACATATATAGTGTTGTGTCATTTCAGGCTGTGTAGTAGCTGACATATATAGTGTTGCAGTCATTTCAGGCTCTGTAGTAGCTGACATATATAGTGTTGCAGTCATTTCAGGCTCTGTAGTAGCTGACATATATAGTGTTGTGTCATTTCAGGCTGTGTAGTAGCTGACATATATAGTGTTGCAGTCATTTCAGGCTCTGTAGTAGCTGACATATATAGTGTTGTGTCATTTCACAGGCTGTGTAGTAGCTGACATATATAGTGTTTGCAGTCATTTCAGGCTCTGTAGTAGCTGACATATATAGTGTTGCAGTCATTTCAGGCTCTGTAGTAGCTGACATATATAGTGTTGCAGTCATTTCAGGCTCTGTAGTAGCTGACATATATAGTGTACAGTCATTTCAGGCTCTGTAGTAGCTGACACATATAGTGTTGCTGTCATTTCAGGCTCTGTAGTAGCTGACATATATAGTGTAGCAGTCATTTCAGGCTCTGTAGTAGCTGACATATATAGTGTTTGCAGTCATTTCAGGCCCTGTAGTAGCTGCATATATAGTGTAGCAGTCATTTCAGGCTCTGTAGTAGCTGACATATATAGTGTAGCAGTCATTTCAGGCTCTGTAGTAGCTGACATATATAGTGTAGCCGTCATTTCTAGGCTCTGTAGTAAGCTGACATATATAAGTGTATGCAGTATTTCAGGCTCTGTATAGCTGACATTATATAGTGTAGCAGTCATTCCACGGCCTGTAGTAGCTGACATATATAGTGTAGCAGTCCATTTTCAGGCTCTGTAGTAGCTGACATATATAGTGTAGCAGTCATTTCAGGCTCTGTAGTAGCTGACATATATAGTTGTAGCAGTCATTTCAGGCTCTGTAGTAGCTGACATATATAGTGTTGCAGTCATTTCAGGCTCTGTAGTAGCTGAATATATAGTTGTTGCAGTCATTTCAGGCTCTGTAGTAGCTGACATATATAGTGTAGCAGTCATTTCAGGCTCTGTAGTAGCTGACATATAGTGTTGCAGTCATTTCAGGCTCTGTAGTAGCTGACATATATAGTGTTGCAGTCATTTCAGGCTCTGTAGTAGCTGACATATATAGTGTAGCAGTCATTTCAGGCTCTGTAGTAGCTGACATATATAGTGTTGCAGTCATTTCAGGCTCTGTAGTAGCTGACATATATAGTTGTAGCAGTCATTTCAGGCTCTGTAGTAGCTGACATATATAGTGTTGTGTCATTTCAAGGCTCTGTAGTAGCTGACATATATAGTGTTGCAGTCATTATCAGGCTCTGTAGTAGCTGACATATATAGTGTTGCAGTCATTTCAGGCTCTGTAGTAGCTGACATATATAGTGTTGTAGTCATTTCCGCTCTGTAGTAGCTGACATATATAGTGTTGCAGTCATTTCAGGCTCTGTAGTAGCTGACATATATAGTGTTGCAGTCATTTCAGGCTCTGTAGTAGCTGACATATATAGTGTTGCAGTCATTCAGGCTCTGTAGTACTGACATATATAGTGTTGCAGTCATTTCAGGCTCTGTAGTAGCTGACATATATAGTGTTGCAGTCATTTCAGGCTCTGTAGTAGCTGACATATATAGTGTTGCAGTCATTTCAGGCTCTGTAGTAGCTGACATATATAGTGTAGCAGTCATTTCAAGGCTCTGTAGTAGCTGACATATATAGTGTAGCAGTCATTTCAGGCTCTGTAGTAGCTGACATATATAGTGTTGCAGTCATTTCAGGCTCTGTAGTAGCTGACATATATAGTGTGTGCAGTCATTTCAGGCTCTGTAGTAGCTGACATAATAGTGTTGCAGTCATTTCCAGGCTCTGTAGTAGCGACATATATAGTGTTGCAGTCATTTCAGGCTCTGTAGTAGCTGACATATATAGTGTAGCAGTCTTTCAGTCTCTGTAGTAGCTGACATATAGTGTTGCAGTCATTCAGGCTCTGTAGTAGCTGACATATTTAGTGTTGCAGTCATTTCAGGCTCTGTAGTAGCTGACATATATAGTGTTGCAGTCATTTCAGGCTCTGTAGTAGCTGACATATATAGTGTTGCAGTCATTTCAGGCTCTGTAGTAGCTGACATATATAGTGTTGCAGTCATTTCCAGGCCTCTGTATTAGCTGACATATATAGTGTTGCAGTCATTTCAGGCTCTGTAGTAGCTGACATATATAGTGTAGCAGTCATTTCAGTCTCTGTAGTAGCTGACATATAGAGTGTTGCAGTCATTTCAGGCTCTGTAGTAGCTGACATATTTAGTGTTGCAGTCATTTCAGGCTCTGTAGTAGCTGACATATATAGTGTTGCAGTCATTTTCAGGCTCTGTAGTAGCTGACATATATAGTGTTGCAGTCATTTCAGGCTCTGTAGTAGCTGACATATATAGTGTTTGCAGTCATTTCAGGCTCTGTAGTAGCTGACATATACAGTGTTGTGTCATCCTCATGCATAGACACACTGGCTTCACTCAAAAGGGTGGCAACTGCTCGGCCTCCGACCACAAGGCACTACAGAGTGTTGTAACGGCTTTCTTCCTGGGAAGGAGAGGTTGGACCAAAATGCAGCGCGGTTATAGTTCATGTTTTTTAATAAGAAAACTCAAGATGAACATAATACAAAACAATAAACGTGGCAAAACCGAAACAGTCCTACCTGGTGCAGAAACACTAAGACAGGAAACACAAAAGAACTATGGTCAGAACGTGACAAGTGTAGTGCGTACGGCCCAGTACATCACTGTTACCAGGCTTCCTGCCATCCAGGACCTCTATACCAGGCGGTGTCAGAGGAAGGCCCTAAAAATTGTCAAAGACTCCAGCCACCCTAGTCGTAGACTGTTCTCTCTGCTACGGTACCAGAGCACCAAGTCTAGGTCCAAGAGGCTTCTAAACAGCTTCTACCCCCAAGCCGTAAGACTCCCGAACATCTAATCAAATGGCTACCCAGACTATTTGCATTGCCCCCCTCCTCCTTTTACACTGCTACTACTCTCTTTTATTATCTATGCATAGTCACTTTAATAACTCTACCTACCTCAATTACCTAGACTAACCGGCTGTCCCCGAAAAGAGACCGGTACCGGTACCCCTGTATATAGCCTCGCTATTGTTATTTTACTGCTACTCTTTAATTATTTATTACTTGTATTTCTTAAGTATTGTTTTATAAAAAATGTTTAAACAGCATTGTTGGTTAGGGCCTGTAAGTCAGCATTTCACTGTATTGTGTGGCAAATAACATTTGATTTGATGTCATTAGTAAACATTGAATTCCTTTAAAAAGTAAGGGGCCTAGAATTCCTTTAAAAAGTAAGGGGCCTAGAATTCCTGATTCTACCTGGATTATGTGTCTCTGTGTTCTGTTGGACAGGTAACTCTTTATCCACACTATAGCAGGGGGTGTAAAGCCACAACACACTCTGTGTTCTGTTGGACAGGTAACTCTTTATCCACACTATAGCAGGGGGTGTAAAGCCTCTGTGTTCTGTTGGACAGGTAACTCTTTATCCACACTATAGCAGGGGGTGTAAAGCCTCTGTGTTCTGTTGGACAGGTAACTCTTTATCCACACTATAGCAGGGGGTGAAAAGCCACAACATGTGTTTTTCCAGGCCTGAGGCAACACACCTAGTAGGCCTGAGGCAACACACCTAGTAGGCCTGAGACAACACACCTAGTAGGCCTGAGGCAACACACCTAGTAGGCCTGAGACAACACACCTAGTAGGCCTGAGGCAACACACCTAGTAGGCCTGAGACAACACACCTAGTAGGCCTGAGGCAAACACCCTAGTAGGCCTGAGGCAACACACCTAGTAGGCCTGAGGCAACACACCTAGTAGGCCTGAGACAACACACCTAGTAGGCCTGAGGCAACACACCTAGTAGGCCTGAGGCAACACACCTAGTAGGCCTGAGGCAACACACCTAGTAGGCCTGAGACAACACACCTAGTAGGCCTGAGGCAACACACCTAGTAGGCCTGAGACAACACACCTAGTAGGCCTGAGGCAACACACCTAG
>NW_022263112.1:25000-81397 GCF_002021735.2 Oncorhynchus kisutch
AGTTTTTGTCCGCCTCCTCAATCGCCCCCGTGGCCTCTTACAACCATCGCCGCCGACCTCCGACTGGGGACCCTAGCCATGGGTCCAGAATGGACGGGAGATTCCGGCAGTGCCGGACAGGCGGGAGACTCCGGCAGCTCCGGAGTGAAGGACGGCTCGGGCAGCTCCGGAGTGAAGGACAGCTCCGGCAGCTCCAGACTGACTGACGGCTCTGGCAGCTCCTGGCTGGCTGACGGCTGTGGCAGCTCCTGGCTGGCTGACGGCTCTGGAGGCTCCAGGCTGGCAGATGGCTCTGGCGGCTCCTGGCTGAATGGCGCCTCTAGTGGCTCCTGGCTGACCGGCAGCTCTGGCGGCTCCTGGCTGACCGGCGGCTCTGGAAGCTCCTGGCGGCTCTGGCGGCTCCTGGCTGACCGGCGGCTCTGGTGGCTCCTGGCTGACTGGCGGCTCTGGCGGCTCAGGACAGACTGGCGGCTCTGGCGGCTCAGGACAGACTGACGGCTCTGGCGGGTCAGGACAGACTGGCGGCTCTGGCGGGTCAGGACAGACGGGAGACTCTGACGGCTCAGGACAAACGGGAGACTCTGGCGGCTCAGGACAGACTGGAGACTCTGCCGGCTCAGGACAGACGGGAGACTCTGGCGGCTCAGGACAGACGGGAGACTCTGGCGGCTCAGGACAGACGGGAGACTCTGGCAACCGGGGACACCATGCGTAAGGCTGGTGCCATGTACGCCGACCCGAGGAGACGCACTAGAGACCAGATGCGTAGAGCCGGCTTCATGGCACCTGGCTCGATGCCCACTCTAGCCCGGCCGATATGAGGAGCTGGAATGTACCGCACCGGGCTTGTAATTGAGACCCTGTTTGTGTGTGTGATGTGAGGGTCTCAGCTTAGCTTGTGTGTGTGAATGTGTGTTAATGTGTGTGTGTGTGTGTGTGTGTGTGTGTGTGTGTGTGTGTGTGTGTGTGTGTGTGTGTGTGTGTGTGTGTGTGTGTGTGTGTGTGTTTGTGTGCGTGTGCGTGTGTGTGTGTGAAGAGAATTATGTTCTCAATGTTCATAAACTGAACTTCAATTCAACTACTCGGTCTGTTACCATGAACTTGTAAGTTGGTTCTTGTTGAAATGAAACAGACGGACGCCAGTCTACAATAGCACATATATATATATATATATATATATATATATAGAATGTTTATTCATGAGAGCTCTGCCCATCCGTACATGTACATTGGTTTACATACCTCTCATCTCGTCATAACTGTCCCTCCTCCTCTAAGACAATGACAATATAGTTCACAAGTCTTCTCCTACTCACACATTGCCTGCCACCTGTTATACAATCTACTACAAGCCCAAGGTTTCTCCCCTCCCTGGGTGGGGAGACTTCCTTCCCACAGTGGTCACAAGTTGTCTGCCACAGTTCCTGGCCTGCTAACAGTCCCTCTTTCTTAGGGACAAACATCATTTATCATTATACAGAGACAGGGTAGAATTCTGTTAGTTATAGTTCTATGTTAAATGTATACATCATTTAGTCATTATTCATAAAATTCATAACTGTGAGTGTGTGTGTGTGTGTGTGTGTGTGTGTGTGTGTGTGTGTGTGTGTGTGTGTGTGTGTCCACTACAGATGAGGATGAGTGTGTGTGGGTTCCCCCGGTGTGTGGCGCTCTGGGCATGTGCACAAACACACCTGGCCGATACACCTGCACTTGTCCGTCAGGGCTCAGTAACCATGGCAATGGTACTCTAGCCCTTGACCCCTTTAATGTGTTTGCGTTCCACTCCAAATGTTTACCAGAACTCACAGTTGTACCCATCAAATGATACAGCAGCGATCTGATGCCCTACTGAGCTGTCAGTGAGGTGGAACGCAGCCATTGGGTGATACAATACAACACCTGCCCATCTAGTCAGACAGGAACTCGACCATCAGCCAAACACATCATATGATATAGCACAGTTGATGACGTAGCACACAGCCATTGGTTGAAGCAATGCAACGACTGCATTGTAGTCGGACTGGAACGTGACCCCGTACCCTAAACCGGTTTGAATGTGGCCCCGTACCCTAAACCAGTATGAACTGTGACCCCCTGGGTGCATCCCAATAATGTCTCCTTTCTCGTGAAGTGTGCACTTGTTCACTTTCCTTCACTGAACTCACACTAGCATGCCTCCACCAATCCAATGCTTTTAGTTTTAAAGTAGTGTACACTTCAGAAGGAAGGAGAGAGTAGTGAAATGACTTAGTGGCCTCATGGGTGGAATGTTTATTCATATTTTTCATAATTTTATAATTAAACACACTAAGTGTGTGTCCTCAGACCCCTACTCCACTACCACATGTCTACAACACACTAAGTGTGTGTCCTCAGACCCCTACTCCACTACCACATGTCTACAACACACTAAGCGTGTGTCCTCAGACCCCTACTCCACTACCACATGTCTACAACACACTAAGTGTGTGTCCTCAGACCCCTGCTCCACTACCACATGTCTACAACACACTAAGTGTGTGTCCTCAGACCCCTACTCCACTACCACATGTCTACAACACACTAAGTGTGTGTCCTCAGACCCCTACTCCACTACCACATGTCTACAACACACTAAGTGTGTGTCCTCAGACCCCTACTCCACTACCACATGTCTACAACACACTAAGTGTGTGTCCTCAGACCCCTACTCCACTACCACATGTCTACAACACACTAAGTGTGTGTCCTCAGACCCCTACTCCACTACCACATGTCTACAACACACTAAGTGTGTGTCCTCAGACCCCTACTCCACTACCACATGTCTACAACACACTAAGTGTGTGTCCTCAGACCCCTACTCCACTACCACATGTCTACAACACACTAGGTGTGTGCCCTCAGACCCCTACTCCACTACCACATGTCTACAACACACTAAGTGTGTGTCCTCAGACCCCTACTCCACTACCACATGTCTACAACACACTAAGTGTGTGTCCTCAGACCCCTACTCCACTACCACATGTCTACAACACACTAAGTGTGTGTCCTCAGACCCCTACTCCACTACCACATGTCTACAACACACTAAGTGTGTGTCCTCAGACCCCTACTCCACTACCACATGTCTACAACACACTAAGTGTGTGTCCTCAGACCCCTGCTCCACTACCACATGTCTACAACACACTAAGTGTGTGTCCTCAGACCCCTACTCCACTACCACATGTCTACAACACACTAAGTGTGTGTCCTCAGACCCCTACTCCACTACCACATGTCTACAACACACTAAGTGTGTGTCCTCAGACCCCTACTCCACTACCACATGTCTACAACACACTAAGTGTGTGTCCTCAGACCCCTACTCCACTACCACATGTCTACAACACACTAAGTGTGTGTCCTCAGACCCCTACTCCACTACCACATGTCTACAACACACTAAGTGTGTGTCCTCAGACCCCTACTCCACTACCACATGTCTACAACACACTAAGGGTGTGTCCTCAGACCCCTACTCCACTACCACATGTCTACAACACACTAGGTGTGTGCCCTCAGACCCCTACTTCACTACCACATGTCTACAACACACTAAGACCCCTAGTCCACTACCACATGTCTACAACACACTAAGACCCCTAGTCCACTACCACATGTCTACAACACACTAAGACCCCTAGTCCACTACCACATGTCTACAACACACTAAGACCCCTAGTCCACTACCACATGTCTACAACACAGTAAGTGTGTGTCCTCAGACCCCTACTCCACTACCACATGTCTACAACACACTAAGTGTGTGTCCTCAGACCCCTACTCCACTACCACATGTCTACAACACACTAAGACCCCTAGTCCACTACCACATGTCTACAACACACTAAGACCCCTAGTCCACTACCACATGTCTACAACACACTAAGACCCCTAGTCCACTACCACATGTCTACAACACACTAAGACCCCTAGTCCACTACCACATGTCTACAACACACTAAGTGTGTGTCCTCAGACCCCTACTCCACTACCACATGTCTACAACACACTAAGTGTGTGTCCTCAGACCCCTACTCCACTACCACATGTCTACAACACACTAAGTGTGTGTCCTCAGACCCCTACTCCACTACCACATGTCTACAACACACTAAGACCCCTAGTCCACCACCACATGTCTACAACACACTAAGACCCCTAGTCCACTACCACATGTCTACAACACACTAAGTGTGTGTCCTCAGACCCCTACTCCACTACCACATGTCTACAACACACTAAGTGTGTGTCCTCAGACCCCTACTCCACTACCACATGTCTACAACACACTAAGTGTGTGTCCTCAGACCCCTACTCCACTACCACATGTCTACAACACACTAAGTGTGTGTCCTCAGACCCCTACTCCACTACCACATGTCTACAACACACTAAGACCCATAGTCCACTACCACATGTCTACAACACACTAAGACCCCTAGTCCACTACCACATGTCTACAACACACTAAGTGTGTGTCCTCAGACCCCTACTCCACTACCACATGTCTACAACACACTAAGTGTGTGTCCTCAGACCCCTGCTCCACTACCACATGTCTACAACACACTAAGTGTGTGTCCTCAGACCCCTACTCCACTACCACATGTCTACAACACACTAAGTGTGTGTCCTCAGACCCCTACTCCACTACCACATGTCTACAACACACTAAGTGTGTGTCCTTAGACCCCTACTCCACTACCACATGTCTACAACACACTAAGTGTGTGTCCTCAGACCCCTACTCCACTACCACATGTCTACAACACACTAAGTGTGTGTCCTCAGACCCCTACTCCACTACCACATGTCTACAACACACTAAGTGTGTGTCCTCAGACCCCTACTCCACTACCACATGTCTACAACACACTAAGGGTGTGTCCTCAGACCCCTACTCCACTACCACATGTCTACAACACACTAGGTGTGTGCCCTCAGACCCCTACTCCACTACCACATGTCTACAACACACTAAGGGTGTGCCCTCAGACCCCTACTCCACTACCACATGTCTACAACACACTAGGTGTGTGTCCTCAGACCCCTAGTCCACTACCACATGTCTACAACACACTAAGGGTGTGCCCTCAGACCCCTACTCCACTACCACATGTCTACAACACACTAGGTGTGTGCCCTCAGACCCCTACTCCACTACCACATGTCTACAACACACTAGGTGTGTGCCCTCAGACCCCTACTTCACTACCACATGTCTACAACACACTAAGGGTGTGCCCTCAGACCCCTACTCCACTACCACATGTCTACAACACACTAGGTGTGTGCCCTCAGACCCCTACTCCACTACCACATGTCTACAACACACTAAGGGTGTGCCCTCAGACCCCTACTCCACTACCACATGTCTACAACACACTAGGTGTGTGCCCTCAGACCCCTACTCCACTACCACATGTCTACAACACACTAAGGGTGTGCCCTCAGACCCCTACTCCCACTACCACATGTCTACAACACACTAGGTGTGTGCCCTCAGACCCCTACTCCACTACCACATGTCCAAAACACACTAAGGGTGTGCCCTCAGACCCCTACTCCCCTACCACATGTCTACAACACACTAGGTGTGTGCCCTCAGACCCCTACTCCACTACCACATGTCTACAACACACTAGGTGTGTGCCCTCAGACCCCTACTTCACTACCACATGTCTACAACACACTAAGGGTGTGCCCTCAGACCCCTACTCCACTACCACATGTCTACAACACACTAGGTGTGTGCCCTCAGACCCCTACTCCACTACCACATGTCTACAACACACTAAGGGTGTGCCCTCAGACCCCTACTCCACTACCACATGTCTACAACACACTAGGTGTGTGCCCTCAGACCCCTACTCCACTACCACATGTCTACAACACACTAGGTGTGTGCCCTCAGACCCCTACTCCACTACCACATGTCTACAACACACTAAGGGTGTGCCCTCAGACCCCTACTCCACTACCACATGTCTACAACACACTAGGTGTGTGCCCTCAGACCCCTACTCCACTACCACATGTCTACAACACACTAGGTGTGTGTCCTCAGACCCCTACTCCACTACCACATGTCTATAACACAAAATTAATGTGTACGTGTGTGTATAGTGTGTACGTTATTGTGTGTGTATGCGTGTCTGTGTGTATGTTTGTGTTGCTTCACAGTCCCTGCTGTTCCATAAGGTGTAATTTTATCTGTTTTTAAAATCAAATTTGACTGCTTACATCAGGAACTTGATGTGGAATAGAGTTCCATGTAGTCATGGCTCTATGTGGTACTGTGGAATAGAGTTCCATGTAGTCATGGCTCTATGTAGTACTGTGGAATAGAGTTCCATGTAGTCATGGCTCTATGTGGTACTGTGCACCTCCCATAGTCTGTTCTGGACTTGGGGACTGTGAAGAGACCTCTGGTGGCATGTCTTATGGGGTATGTATGGCTGTCTGAGTTTTGTGCCAGTAGTTCAAACAGACAGCTTGGTCCTTTCAACATGTCCAGTCATCTCATCAATACAAGTAATGAGGAAGTCGATCTCTCCTTCACTTAGAGACAGGAAAGTTTGACGCACATATTATTAGTGTTCGCTCTCTGTGTACAACAGAAGGCCAGCCATGCTGCCCTGTTCTCAGCCAATTGCACTTTTCCTACAGTAAGTCCCTCTTTGTGGCACCTGACCACACGACTGAACAGTAGTCAAGCTGCGTCAAAATTAGGGCCTGTAGGACCTGCCTTATTGACAGTGTTGTTAAGAAGGTAGAAACTAGGGCCTGTAGGACCTGCCTTGTTGACAGTGTTGTTAAGAAGGTAGAAACTAGGGCCTGTAGGACCTGCCTTGTTGACAGTGCTGTTAAGAAGGTAGAAACTAGGGCCTGTAAGACCTGCCTTGTTGATAGTGCTGTTAAGAAGGTAGAAACTAGGGCCTGTAGGACCTGCCTTGTTGACAGTGCTGTTAAGAAGGTAGAAACTAGGGCCTGTAAGACCTGCCTTGTTGATAGTGCTGTTAAGAAGGTAGAAACTAGGGCCTGTAGGACCTGCATTGTTGATAGTGCTGTTAAGAAGGTAGAAACTAGGGCCTGTAGGACCTGCCTTGTTTACAGTGATGTTAAGAAGGTAGAAACTAGGGCCTGTAGGACCTACCTTATTGACAGTGTTGTTAAGAAGGTAGAAACTAGGGCCTGTAGGACCTACCTTATTGACAGTGTTGTTAAGAAGGTAGAAACTAGGGCCTGTAGGACCTACCTTATTGACAGTGTTGTTAAGAAGGTAGAAACTAGGGCCTGTAGGACCTACCTTATTGACAGTGTTGTTAAGAAGGTAGAGCAACACTTTATTATGGACAGACCTCTCCCCATCTTAGCTGCTGTTGTATCAATATGTTTTGACCATGACAGTTTACGATCCAGGGTTACTCCATGCAGTTTGGTCACCTTCACTTGCATAATTTCAACATTATGCATTTGAAGATTTATTTGAAGTTTAGGGTTTGGTGAATGATTTGTCCCAAATATAATGCTTTTAGTGTTTGAAATATTTAGGACTAAATGATTCCTTTCCTCCCATTTTGAAAGTAACTGCAGCTCTTTGTTAAGTGTTGCAGTCATTTCAGGCTCTGTAGTAGCTGACATATATAGTGTTGCAGTCATTTCAGGCTCTGTAGTAGCTGACATATATAGTGTTGCAGTCATTTCAGGCTCTGTAGTAGCTGACATATATAGTGTAGCAGTCATTTCAGGCTCTGTAGTAGCTGACATATATAGTGTTGCAGTCATTTCAGGCTCTGTAGTAGCTGACATATATAGTGTTGCAGTCATTTCAGGCTCTGTAGTAGCTGACATATATAGTGTAGCAGTCATTTCAGGCTCTGTAGTAGCTGACATATATAGTGTTGCTGTCATTTCAGGCTCTGTAGTAGCTGACATATATAGTGTTTGCAGTCATTTCAGGCTCTGTAGTAGCTGACATATATAGTGTTGCTGTCATTTCAGGCTCTGTAGTAGCTGACATATATAGTGTTGCAGTCATTTCAGGCTCTGTAGTAGCTGACATATATAGTGTAGCAGTCATTTCAGGCTCTGTAGTAGCTGACATATATAGTGTTGCAGTCATTTCAGGCTCTGTAGTAGCTGACATATATAGTGTTGCAGTCATTTCAGGCTCTGTAGTAGCTGACATATATAGTGTTGCAGTCATTTCAGGCTCTGTAGTAGCTGACATATATAGTGTAGCAGTCATTTCAGGCTCTGTAGTAGCTGACATATATAGTGTAGCAGTCATTTCAGGCTCTGTAGTAGCTGACATATATAGTGTTGCTGTCATTTCAGGCTCTGTAGTAGCTGACATATATAGTGTTGCAGTCATTTCAGGCTCTGTAGTAGCTGACATATATAGTGTTGTGTCATTTCAGGCTCTGTAGTAGCTGACATATATAGTGTTGCTGTCATTTCAGGCTCTGTAGTAGCTGACATATATAGTGTTGCTGTCATTTCAGGCTCTGTAGTAGCTGACATATATAGTGTTGCAGTCATTTCAGGCTCTGTAGTAGCTGACATATATAGTGTTGCAGTCATTTCAGGCTCTGTAGTAGCTGACATATATAGTGTTGCAGTCATTTCAGGCTCTGTAGTAAGCTGACATATATAGTGTTGCAGTCATTTCAGGCTCTGTAGTAGCTGACATATATAGTGTTGCAGTCATTTCAGGCTCTGTAGTAGCTGACATATATAGTGTAGCAGTCATTTCAGGCTCTGTAGTAGCTGACATATATAGTGTTGCTGTCATTTCAGGCTCTGTAGTAGCTGACATATATAGTGTTGCAGTCATTTCAGGCTCTGTAGTAGCTGACATATATAGTGTTGCAGTCATTTCAGGCTCTGTAGTAGCTGACATATATAGTGTAGCAGTCATTTCAGGCTCTGTAGTAGCTGACATATATAGTGTTGCTGTCATTTCAGGCTCTGTAGTAGCTGACATATATAGTGTTGCAGTCATTTCAGGCTCTGTAGTAGCTGACATAAATAGTGTTGCAGTCATTTCAGGCTCTGTAGTAGCTGACATATATAGTGTAGCAGTCATTTCAGGCTCTGTAGTAGCTGACATATATAGTGTTGCAGTCATTTCAGGCTCTGTAGTAGCTGACATATATAGTGTTGCAGTCATTTCAGGCTCTGTAGTAGCTGACATATATAGTGTAGCAGTCATTTCAGGCTCTGTAGTAGCTGACATATATAGTGTTGCAGTCATTTCAGGCTCTGTAGTAGCTGACATATATAGTGTTGCAGTCATTTCAGGCTCTGTAGTAGCTGACATATATAGTGTAGCAGTCATTTCAGGCTCTGTAGTAGCTGACATATATAGTGTTGCAGTCATTTCAGGCTCTGTAGTAGCTGACATATATAGTGTTGCAGTCATTTCAGGCTCTGTAGTAGCTGACATATATAGTGTAGCAGTCATTTCAGGCTCTGTAGTAGCTGACATATATAGTGTTGCTGTCATTTCAGGCTCTGTAGTAGCTGACATATATAGTGTTGCAGTCATTTCAGGCTCTGTAGTAGCTGACATATATAGTGTTGCTGTCATTTCAGGCTCTGTAGTAGCTGACATATATAGTGTTGCAAGTCATTTCAGGCTCTGTAGTAGCTGACATATATAGTGTAGCAGTCATTTCAGGCTCTGTAGTAGCTGACATATATAGTGTTGCAGTCATTTCAGGCTCTGTAGTAGCTGACATATATAGTGTTGCAGTCATTTCAGGCTCTGTAGTAGCTGACATATATAGTGTTGCAGTCATTTCAGGCTCTGTAGTAGCTGACATATATAGTGTAGCAGTCATTTCAGGCTCTGTAGTAGCTGACATATATAGTGTAGCAGTCATTTCAGGCTCTGTAGTACTGACATATATAGTGTTGCTGTCATTTCAGGCTCTGTAGTAGCTGACATATATAGTGTTGCAGTCATTTCAGGCTCTGTAGTAGCTGACATATATAGTGTTGTGTCATTTCAGGCTCTGTAGTAGCTGACATATATAGTGTTGCTGTCATTTCAGGCTCTGTAGTAGCTGACATATATAGTGTTGCTGTCATTTCAGGCTCTGTAGTAGCTGACATATATAGTGTTGCAGTCATTTCAGGCTCTGTAGTAGCTGACATATATAGTGTTGCAGTCATTTCAGGCTCTGTAGTAGCTGACATATATAGTGTTGCAGTCATTTCAGGCTCTGTAGTAGCTGACATATATAGTGTAGCAGTCATTTCAGGCTCTGTAGTAGCTGACATATATAGTGTAGCAGTCATTTCAGGCTCTGTAGTAGCTGACATATATAGTGTTGCTGTCATTTCAGGCTCTGTAGTAGCTGACATATATAGTGTTGCAGTCATTCAGGCTCTGTAGTAGCTGACATATATATGTTGCTGTCATTTCAGGCTCTGTAGTAGCTGACATATATAGTGTTGCAGTCATTTCAGGCTCTGTAGTAGCTGACATATATAGTGTAGCAGTCATTTCAGGCTCTGTAGTAGCTGACATATATAGTGTTGCTGTCATTTCAGGCTCTGTAGTAGCTGACATATATAGTGTTGCAGTCATTTCAGGCTCTGTAGTAGCTGACATATATAGTGTTGCAGTCATTTCAGGCTCTGTAGTAGCTGACATATATAGTGTAGCAGTCATTTCAGGCTCTGTAGTAGCTGACATATATAGTGTTGCTGTCATTTCAGGCTCTGTAGTAGCTGACATATATAGTGTTGCAGTCATTTCAGGCTCTGTAGTAGCTGACATAAATAGTGTTGCAGTCATTTCAGGCTCTGTAGTAGCTGACATATATAGTGTAGCAGTCATTTCAGGCTCTGTAGTAGCTGACATATATAGTGTTGCAGTCATTTCAGGCTCTGTAGTAGCTGACATATATAGTGTTGCAGTCATTTCAGGCTCTGTAGTAGCTGACATATATAGTGTAGCAGTCATTTCAGGCTCTGTAGTAGCTGACATATATAGTGTTGCAGTCATTTCAGCTCTGTAGTAGCTGACATATATAGTGTAGCAGTCATTTCAGGCTCTGTAGTAGCTGACATATATAGTGTTGCAGTCATTTCAGGCTCTGTAGTAGCTGACATATATAGTGTTGCAGTCATTCAGGCTCTGTAGTAGCTGACATATATAGTGTTGCAGTCATTTCAGGCTCTGTAGTAGCTGACATATATAGTGTTTGCAGTCATTTCAGGCTCTGTAGTAGCTGACATATATAGTGTAGCAGTCATTTCAGGCTCTGTAGTAGCTGACATATATAGTGTTTGCAGTCATTTCAAGGCTCTGTAGTAGCTGACATATATAGTGTTGCTGTCATTTCAGGCTCTGTAGTAGCTGACATATATAGTGTAGCAGTCATTTCAGGCTCTGTAGTAGCTGACATATATAGTGTTGCAGTCATTTCAGGCTCTGTAGTAGCTGACATATATAGTGTTGCAGTCATTTCAGGCTCTGTAGTAGCTGACATATATAGTGTTGCAGTCATTTCAGGCTCTGTAGTAGCTGACATATATAGTGTTGCAGTCATTTCAAGGCTCGTAGTAGCTGACATATATGTGTAGCAGTCATTTCAGGACCTGTAGTAGCTGACATATATAGTGTAGCAGTCATTTCAGGCTCTGTAGTAGCTGACATATATAGTGTATGCAGTCATTTCAGGCTCTGTAGTAGCTGACATATATAGTTGTAGCAGTCATTTCAGGCTCTGTAGTAGCTGACATATATAGTGTTGCCAGTCATTTTCAGCCTCTGTAGTAAGCTGACATATATAGTGGTTGCAGCAGTCATTTCAGGCTCTGTAGTAGCTGACATATATAGTGTTGCAGTCCATTTCAGGCTCTGTAGTAGCTGACATATATAGTGTTGGCAGTCATTTCAGGCTCTGTAGTAGCTGACATACTAAGTGGTTTGCAGTCATTTCAGGCTCTGTAGTAGCTGACATATATAGTGTTGCTGTCATTTCAGGCTCTGTAGTAGCTGACATATATAGTGTTGCAGTCATTTCAGGCTCTGTAGTAGCGACATATATAGTGTAGCAGTCATTTCAAGGCTCTGTAGTAGCTGACATACATAGGTGTTGCAGTCATTTCAGGCTCTGTAGTAGCTGACATATATAGTGTTGCAGTCATTCAGGCTCTGTAGTAGCTGACATATATAGTGTAGCAGTCATTTCAGGCTCTGTAGTAGCTGACATATATAGTGTTGCAGTCATTTCAGGCTCTGTAGTAGCTGACATATATAGTGTAGCAGTCATTTCAGGCTCTTAGTAGCTGACATATATAGTGTTGCAGTCATTTCAGGCTCTGTAGTAGCTGACATATATAGTGTTGCTGTCATTTCAGGCTCTGTAGTAAGCTGACATATATAGTGTAGCAGTCATTTCAGGCTCTGTAGTAGCTGACATATATAGTGTTGCAAGTCATTTCAGGCTCTGTAGTAGCTGACATATATAGTGTTGCAGTCATTTCAGGCTCTGTAGTAGCTGACATATATAGTGTTGCAGTCATTTCAGGCTCTGTAGTAGCTGACATATATAGTGTTGCAGTCATTTCAGGCTCTGTAGTAGCTGACATATATAGTGTTGCAGTCATTTCAGGCTCTGTAGTAGCTGACATATATAGTGTAGCAGTCATTTCAGGACCTGTAGTAGCTGACATATATAGTGTAGCAGTCATTTCAGGCTCTGTAGTAGCTGACATATATAGTGTAGCAGTCATTTCAGGCTCTGTAGTAGCTGACATATATAGTGTAGCAGTCATTTCAGGCTCTGTAGTAGCTGACATATATAGTGTTGCAGTCATTTCAGCCTCTGTAGTAGCTGACATATATAGTGTTGCAGTCATTTCAGGCTCTGTAGTAGCTGACATATATAGTGTTGCAGTCATTTCAGGCTCTGTAGTAGCTGACATATATAGTGTTGCAGTCATTTCAGGCTCTGTAGTAGCTGACATATATAGTGTAGCAGTCATTTCAGGCTCTGTAGTAGCTGACATATATAGTGTTGCAGTCATTTCAGGCTCTGTAGTAGCTGACATATATAGTGGTAGCAGTCATTTCAGGCTCTGTAGTAGCTGACATATATAGTGTTGCAGTCATTCAGGCTCTGTAGTAGCTGACATATATAGTGTAGCAGTCATTTCAGGCTCTGTAGTAGCTGACATATATAGTGTTGCAGTCATTTCAGGCTCTGTAGTAGCTGACATATATAGTGTTGCAGTCCTTTCAGGCTCTGTAGTAGCTGACATATATAGTGTAGCAGTCATTTCAGGCTCTGTAGTAGCTGACATATATAGTGTTGCAGTCATTTCAAGCCTCTGTAGTAGCTGACATATATAGTGTTGCAGTCATTTCAGGCTCTGTAGTAGCTGACATATATAGTGTTTGCAGTCATTTCAGGCTCTGTAGTAGCTGACATATATAGTGTTGCAGTCATTTCAGGCTCTGTAGTAGCTGACATATATATGTTGCAGTCATTTCAGGCTCTGTAGTAGCTGACATATATAGTGTTGCTGTCATTTCAGGCTCTGTAGTAGCTGACATATATAGTGTTGCAGTCATTTCAGGCTCTGTAGTAGCTGACATATATAGTGTAGCAGTCATTTCAGGCTCTGTAGTAGCTGACATACATAGTGTTGCAGTCATTTCAGGCTCTGTAGTAGCTGACATATATAGTGTTGCAGTCATTTCAGGCTCTGTAGTAGCTGACATATATAGTGTAGCAGTCATTTCAGGCTCTGTAGTAGCTGACATATATAGTGTTGCAGTCATTTCAGGCTCTGTAGTAGCTGACATATATAGTGTAGCAGTCATTTCAGGCTCTGTAGTAGCTGACATATATAGTGTTGCAGTCATTTCAGGCTCTGTAGTAGCTGACATATATAGTGTTGCTGTCATTTCAGGCTCTGTAGTAGCTGACATATATAGTGTAGCAGTCATTTCAGGCTCTGTAGTAGCTGACATATATAGTGTTGCAGTCATTTCAGGCTCTGTAGTAGCTGACATATATAGTGTTGCAGTCATTTCAGGCTCTGTAGTAGCTGACATATATAGTGTTGCAGTCATTTCAGGCTCTGTAGTAGCTGACATATATAGTGTTGCAGTCATTTCAGGCTCTGTAGTAGCTGACATATATAGTGTTTGCAGTCATTTCAGGCTCTGTAGTAGCTGACATATATAGTGTAGCAGTCTTTCAGGACCTGTAGTAGCTGACATATATAGTGTAGCAGTCATTTCAGGCTCTGTAGTAGCTGACATATATAGTGTAGCAGTCATTTCAGGCTCTGTAGTAGCTGACATATATAGTGTAGCAGTCATTTCAGGCTCTGTAGTAGCTGACATATATAGTTTCAGTCATTTCAGCCTCTGTAGTAGCTGACATATATAGTGTTGCAGTCATTTCAGGCTCTGTAGTAGCTGACATATATAGTGTTGCAGTCATTTCAGGTCTGTAGTAGCTGACATATATAGTGTTGCAGTCATTTCAGGCTCTGTAGTAGCTGACATATATAGTGTAGCAGTCATTTCAGGCTCTGTAGTAGCTGACATATATAGTGTTGCAGTCATTTCAGGCTCTGTAGTAGCTGACATATATAGTGTTGCAGTCATTTCAGGCTCTGTAGTAGCTGACATATATAGTGTTGCAGTCATTTCAGGCTCTGTAGTAGCTGACATATATAGTTATGCAGTCATTCAGCTCTGTAGTAGCTGACATATATAGTGTTGCGTCATTTCAGCTCTGTAGTAGCTGACATATATAGTGTTGCTGTCATTTCAGGCNAATGCGGCACACTTGGAAAAATGAGTTTGACCCCCTGAACTAGACTGTTAGAGAGGTCACTACACTCACTGATCCCCATGTTACTTCCTCAAACAGAGTTGTGCCACTGCAAACCGCCTCATAAGGACAGGTCTAGGTTCAGTTTTACTGTGTAAGCCTGGATAATGATGATCAGTAAGGGACTATGTAAACTGATCTGAGTGTGGTGCTTATATTACAGTAGGGACTTTCCTCTGTTGCTGTAGATACCGTTATTCCACTGGCAGCTTCCTCTTTGTAGTGTTGAGGCCCAAATGACAACATATTCCCTGTATAGTTCACTACATTAGACCAGGGCCCTATTCCCTGTATAGTGCACTACATTAGACCAGGGCCCTATTCCCTGTATAGTGCATTACATTAGACCAGGGCCCTATTCCCTGTATAGTGCACTACATTAGACCAGGGCCCATAGAGCACTATATAATAGGTTGTCATTTGGGATGCGGCCTATGATGGTTACCATGGTAACATTTCATCACTGGTGTGCTGTGGGTTTCTGGGGGTTTTAATCTCCAGCTCAACTTCCTCTCTGTCTCAAGTCTTCATTTATATCTTAGTTAGTTGTTATCTGATGTTAAACATGGTTACCCATGGCAACAACTTGGATGTACTATTGTGTAGTGTTGTGGTGTGTTGTATTAGTATTTATTAAGGATCCCCATTAGTTCCAGCCAAGGCAAGCAGATACTCTTCCTGGGGTCCAGCAACATTGAAGCAGTTTTAAAAACATTACAAAACATTCACAACAGATTTTACACCTCAGAACCCCTAGTCCCACTACCACATGTCTACAACACACTAAGACCCCTAGTCCACTACACATGTCTACAACACACTAAGACCCCTACTCCACTACCACATGTCTACAACACACTAAGACCCCTACTCCACTACCACATGTCTACAACACACTAAGTGTGTGGTCCTCAGACCCCTACTCCACTACCACATGTCTACAACACACTAAGTGTGTGTCCTCAGACCCCCTACTCCACCTACCACATGTCTACAACACACTAAGTGTGTGTCCTCAGACCCCCTACTCCACTACCACATGTCAGACTCACTTCCTCTCCTCAAGTGTTTATGTCAATGCTTTTGCATTCTCTCTCTCCCCCCCCTCCCCCCTCCCCCCCACCCCCCCCTCCCCCCCACCCCCCCCCTCCCCCCCCCCCCCTCTCTCTCTCTCTCTCTCTCTCTCCTCTCCCCCCCCCCCCCCCCCCCCCCCTCTCTCTCTCTCTCTCTCTCTCTCAGACATAGATGAGTGTAATGCAACTGCTGGTATCTGTGGAGGGGGAGGGTCCTGTCAGAACCAGGAAGGAAACTACAGTTGCCTCTGTCTACCTGGATACAGTAATCATGGCAACAAACAGGCGAGGTGCTCAGGTGAGGACAGAATATGGTACCATGATGCACTTCTTCCCACTATATGGTACAGTAAGGTGCGATAACTTTGTCTGTCTTAATTACATGTTCATCTAACATAACATACATCTTTATCTAACATAACATAACATACATCTATATCCAACATAACATACCATACATCTATATCTAACATAACATACCATACATCTATATCTAACATACCATACATCTATATCTAACATAACATAACATAACATACCATACATCTATATCTAACATAACATAACATAACATAACATACCATACATCTATATCTAACATAACATACCATACATCTATATTACATAACATAACATAACATACATACCATACATCTATATCTAACATAACATAACATAACATACCATACATCTATATCTAACATAACATAACATAACATAACATACCATACATCTATATCTAACATAGCATACCATACATCTATATCTAACATAACATACCATACATCTATATCTAACATAGCATACCATACATCTATATCCAACATAGCATACCATACATCTATATCTAACATAACATAACATACATCTATATCCAACATAGCATACCATACATCTATATCTAACATAACATAACATACATCTATATCTAACATAGCATACCATACATCTATATCCAACATAACATACCATACACCTATATCTAACATAACATACATCTATATCTAACATAACATACCATACATCTATATCTAACATAACATACCATACACCTATATCTAACATACCATACATCTATATCTAACATAACATACATCTATATCTAACATAACATAACATAACATAACATACCATACATCTATATCTAACATAACATACCATACATCTATATCCAACATAACATACCATACATCTATATCTAACATAACATACCATACAGCTATATCTAACATAACATACCATACATCTATATCTAACATAGCATACCATACATCTATATCTAACATAGCATACCATACATCTATATCCAACATAGCATACCATACATCTATATCTAACATAACATAACATACATCTATATCCAACATAACATACCATACATCTATATCCAACATAACATACCATACATCTATATCTAACATAACATACATCTATATCTAACATAACATAACATACATCTATATCTAACATAACATAACATTACATACATCTATATCTAACATAACATAACATACCATACATCTATATCTAACATAACATACCATACATCTATATCTAACATAACATACATCTATATCCAACATAACATACCATACATCTATATCTAACATAACATAACATACATCTATATCTAACATAACATAACATACCATACATCTATATCCAACATAACATACCATACATCTATATCTAACATAACATAACATACATCTATATCTAACATAACATAACATACCATACATCTATATCTAACATAACATAACATACATCTATATCCAACATAACATACCATACATCTATATCTAACATAACATAACATAACATAACATACCATACATCTATATCTAACATAGCATACCATACATCTATATCCAACATAACATACCATACATCTATATCTAACATAACATAACATAACATAACATACCATACATCTATATCTAACATAACATAACATACCATACATCTATATCCAACATAACATACCATACATCTATATCTAACATAGCATACCATACATCTATATCTAACATAACATAACATACCATACATCTATATCTAACATAACATAACATACCATACATCTATATCCAACATAACATACCATACATCTATATCCAACATAACATACCATACACCTATATCTAACATAACATACCATACATCTATATCTAACATAACATAACATAACATACATCTATATCTAACATAACATAACATACCATACATCTATATCTAACATAAACATAACATACCATACATCTATATCCAACATAACATACCATACATCTATATCCAACATAACATACCATACACCTATATCTAACATAACATACCATACATCTATATCTAACATAACATACCATACATCTATATCTAACATAACATAACATAACATAACATACATACATACCATACATCTATATCTAACATAACATAACATAACATACATCTATATCCAACATAACATAACATACATCTATATCCAACATAACATACCATACACCTATATCTAACATAACATACCATACATCTATATCTAACATAACATACCATACATCTATATCTAACATAACATAACATAACATAACATACCATACATCTATATCTAACATAACATAACATTACATACATCTATATCTAACATAACATAACATACATCTATATCTAACATAACATAACATACATCTAGGTAATTGAGGTAATATGTACACGTAGGTAGAGTTAAAGTGACTATGCATAGATAATAAACAGAGAATAGCAGCAGTGTAAAGGAGAGGGGGGGGGCAATGCAAATAGTCTGGGCAGCCATTTGAATAGCTGTTCACGAGTCTTATGGCCTGGGGTTAGAAGTTGTTTAGAAGCCTCTTGGACCTAGACTTGGTGCTCCGGTACCGCTTGCTGTTCGGTAGCAGAGAGAACAACCTATGACTAGGGTGGCTGGAGTCTTTGACAAGTTTTAGGGCCTTCCTCTGCCACCGCCTGGTATAGAGGTCCTGGATGGCAGGAAGCTTGGCCCCACTGGGCCGTACACACTACCCTCTGTAGTACCTTGCGGTCGGAGGCCGGTCAGTTGCCATACCAGGCAGTGATGCAACCAGTCAGCATACTCTCAATGGTGCAGATGTAGAACTTTTTGAGGATCTAAGGACCCATTTCAGTCTCCTGGGGGGGCAATAGGCGTTGTCCTGCCCTCTTCACAACTGTCTTGTTGTGTTTGGACCATGGTAGTTTGTTGGTGATGTGAACACCAAGGAACTTGAAGCTCTCAACCTGCTCCACTACAGACCCGTCCATGAGAATGGGGGCGTGCTCGGTCCTCCTTTTCCTGTAGTCCACAATCACAATAACTGTCATCCAAATGAAAGCTAGACAGTCAGTGAGCATCTAAATTCCAAAAGCAACGGATAATTGGACGCCGAGGGAATATATCCAATTTTAAGTGCAGTCCTCCGGACCTCGTTGAAGCCAAATGCAGCCCACTTGGAAAAATGACCCCCCTGAACTAGACTGTTAGAGACTTCACTACCCTCACTGATCCCCATGCTACTTCCTCAAACAAAGGTTACTGTTGTGCCACTGCAAACCGGCCCATAAGGACAGGTCTAGGTTCAGTTTTACTGTGTAAGCCTGGATAATGATGATCAGTAAGGGACTATGTAAACTGATCTGAGTGTGGTGCTTATATTACAGTAGGGACTTTCCTCTGTTGCTGTAGATACCGTTATTCCACTGGCAGCTTCCTCTTTATAGTGCTGAGGCCCCAAATGACACCCCTTTCCCTATATAATGCACTTCATTAGACCAGGGCCCTATTCCCTGTATAGTGCACTACATTAGACCAGGGCCCATAGAGCACTATATAACAGGTTGTCATTGGGATGCGTCCTAGGATGGTTACCATGGAAACATTTCATCACTGGTGTGCTGTGGGTTTCTGGGTGTTTTAATCTCCACCTCAACTTCCTCTCTGTCAACATGTCTTCATTTATATCTTAGGTAGTTGGTATCTGATGGTTAACAGGGTTACCCATGGCAACAACTTGGATCTACTATTGTGGTGTGTGTTGTGTTTTTGTGGTATGGTGTTGTGTTGGGGTGGGTGGTGTGTGGTGGTGTGTTGTTATGGTATGGTGTTGTGTTGTGTTGGGGTGTGTGTTGTGTTGTGTTGTGTGGTGTGTATTGTGGTGTGGTGTGTATTGTGGTGTGTGTTGTGTTGTGGACCCCTAGTCCACTACCACATGTCTACAACACACTAAGACCCCTAGTCCACTACCACATGTCTACAACACACTAAGACCCCTAGTCCACTACCACATATCTACAACACACTAAGACCCCTAGTCCACTACCACATGTCTACAACACACTAAGACCCCCTACTCCACTACCACATGTCTACAACACACTAAGACCCCTACTCCACTACCACATGTCTACAACACACTAAGACCCCTAGTCCACTACCACATGTCTACAACACACTAAGACCCCTAGTCCACTACCACATGTCTACAACACACTAAGACCCCTAGTCCACTACCACATGTCTACAACACACTAAGACCCCTAGTCCACTACCACATGTCTACAACACACTAAGACCCCTAGTCCACTACCACATGTCTACAACACACTAAGACCCCTACTCCACTACCACATGTCTACAACACACTAAGACCCCTAGTCCACTACCACATGTCTACAACACACTAAGACCCCTAGTCCACTACCACATGTCTACAACACACTAAGACCCCTACTCCACTACCACATGTCTACAACACACTAAGACCCTAGTCCACTACCACATGTCTACAACACACTAAGACCCCTAGTCCACTACCACATGTCTACAACACACTAAGACCCCTACTCCACTACCACATGTCTACAACACACTAAGACCCCTAGTCCACTACCACATGTCTACAACACACTAAGACCCCTAGTCCACTACCACATGTCTACAACACACTAAGACCCCTAGTCCACTACCACATGTCTACAACACACTAAGACCCCTACTCCACTACCACATGTCTACAACACACTAAGACCCCTAGTCCACTACCACATGTCTACAACACACTAAGACCCCTAGTCCACTACCACATGTCTACAACACACTAAGACCCCTAGTCCACTACCACATGTCTACAACACACTAAGACCCCTAGTCCACTACCACATGTCTACAACACACTAAGACCCCTAGTCCACTACCACATGTCTACAACACACTAAGACCCCTACTCCACTACCACATGTCTACAACACACTAAGACCCCTAGTCCACTACCACATGTCTACAACACACTAAGACCCCTAGTCCACTACCACATGTCTACAACACACTAAGACCCCTACTCCACTACCACATGTCTACAACAACAGTCATACCAATCCGTCTACAAAAAACACTACTAAGACCCCTACTCCACTACCACATGTCTACAACACACTAAGACCCCTACTCCACTACCACATGTCTACAACACACTAAGACCCCTAGTCCACTACCACATGTCTACAACACACTAAGACCCCTAGTCCACTACCACATGTCTACAACACACTAAGACCCCTAGTCCACTACCCACATGTCTACAACACACTAAGACCACCTAGTCCACTACCACATGTCTACAACACACTAAGACCCCTACTCCACTACCACATGTCTACAACACACTAAGACCCCTACTCCACTACCACATGTCTACAACACACTAAGACCCCTAGTCCACTACCACATGTCTACAACACACTAAGACCCCTAGTCCACTACCACATGTCTACAACACACTAAGACCCCTAGTCCACTACCACATGTCTACAACACACTAAGACCCCTAGTCCACTACCACATGTCTACAACACACTAAGACCCCTAGTCCACTACCACATGTCTACAACACACTAAGACCCCTACTCCACTACCACATGTCTACAACACACTAAGACCCCTAGTCCACTACCACATGTCTACAACACACTAAGACCCCTAGTCCACTACCACATGTCTACAACACACTAAGACCCCTACTCCACTACCACATGTCTACAACACACTAAGACCCCTAGTCCACTACCACATGTCTACAACACACTAAGACCCCTAGTCCACTACCACATGTCTACAACACACTAAGACCCCTACTCCACTACCACATGTCTACAACACACTAAGACCCCTAGTCCACTACCACATGTCTACAACACACTAAGACCCCTAGTCCACTACCACATGTCTACAACACACTAAGACCCCTAGTCCACTACCACATGTCTACAACACACTAAGACCCCTACTCCACTACCACATGTCTACAACACACTAAGACCCCTAGTCCACTACCACATGTCTACAACACACTAAGACCCCTAGTCCACTACCACATGTCTACAACACACTAAGACCCCTAGTCCACTACCACATGTCTACAACACACTAAGACCCCTAGTCCACTACCACATGTCTACAACACACTAAGACCCCTAGTCCACTACCACATGTCTACAACACACTAAGACCCCTACTCCACTACCACATGTCTACAACACACTAAGACCCCTAGTCCACTACCACATGTCTACAACACACTAAGACCCCTAGTCCACTACCACATGTCTACAACACACTAAGACCCCTACTCCACTACCACATGTCTACAACACACTAAGACCCCTAGTCCACTACCACATGTCTACAACACACTAAGACCCCTACTCCACTACCACATGTCTACAACACACTAAGACCCCTAGTCCACTACCACATGTCTACAACACACTAAGACCCCTAGTCCACTACCACATGTCTACAACACACTAAGACCCCTAGTCCACTACCACATGTCTACAACACACTAAGACCCCTACTCCACTACCACATGTCTACAACACACTAAGACCCCTAGTCCACTACCACATGTCTACAACACACTAAGACCCCTAGTCCACTACCACATGTCTACAACACACTAAGACCCCTAGTCCACTACCACATGTCTACAACACACTAAGACCCCTACTCCACTACCACATGTCTACAACACACTAAGACCCCTAGTCCACTACCACATGTCTACAACACACTAAGACCCCTAGTCCACTACCACATGTCTACAACACACTAAGACCCCCTAGTCCACTACCACATGTCTACAACACACTAAGACCCCTAGTCCACTACCACATGTCTACAACACACTAAGACCCCTAGTCCACTACCACATGTCTACAACACACTAAGTATCCTCAGACCCCTAGTCCACTACCACATGTCTACAACACACTAAGACCCCTAGTCCACTACCACATGTCTACAACACACTAAGACCCCTAGTCCACTACCACATGTCTACAACACACTAAGACCCCTAGTCCACTACCACATGTCTACAACACACTAAGACCCCTACTCCACTACCACATGTCTACAACACACTAAGACCCTAGTCCACTACCACATGTCTACAACACACTAAGACCCCTAGTCCACTACCACATGTCTACAACACACTAAGACCCCTAGTCCACTACCACATGTCTACAACACACTAAGTGTCCTCAGAACCCTACTCCACTACCACATGTCTACAACACACTAAGACCCCTAGTCCACTACCACATGTCTACAACACACTAAGACCCCTACTCCACTACCACATGTCTACAACACACTAAGACCCCTACTCCACTACCACATGTCTACAACACACTAAGTATCCTCAGACCCCTACTCCACTACCACATGTCTACAACACACTAAGTATCCTCAGACCCCTACTCCACTACCACATGTCTACAACACACTAAGACCCCTACTCCACTACCACATGTCTACAACACACTAAGTATCCTCAGACCCCTACTCCACTACCACATGTCTACAACACACTAAGTATCCTCAGACCCCTACTCCACTACCACATGTCTACAACACACTAAGACCCCTAATCCACTACCACATGTCTACAACACACTAAGTGTCCTCACACCCCTACTCCACTACCACATGTCTACAACACACTAAGACCCCTAGTCCACTACCACATGTCTACAACACACTAAGTGTCCTCAGACCCCTACTCCACTACCACATGTCTACAACACACTAAGTATCCTCAGACCCCTACTCCACTACCACATGTCTACAACACACTAAGACCCCTAGTCCACTACCACATGTCTACAACACACTAAGTATCCTCAGACCCCTACTCCACTACCACATGTCTACAACACACTAAGACCCCTAGTCCACTACCACATGTCTACAACACACTAAGTATCCTCAGACCCCTACTCCACTACCACATGTCAACAACACACTAAGTATCCTCAGACCCCTACTCCACTACCACATGTCTACAACACACTAAGACCCCTACTCCACTACCACATGTCTACAACACACTAAGTGTCCTCAGACCCCTACTCCACTACCACATGTCTACAACACACTAAGTGTCCTCAGACCCCTAGTCCACTACCACATGTCTACAACACACTAAGTGTTTGTCCTCAGACCCCTAGTCCACAACCACATGTCTACAACACACTAAGTGTGTGTCCTCAGACCCCTACTCCACTACCACATGTCTACAACACACTAAGTGTGTGTCCTCAGACCCCTACTCCACTACCACATGTCTACAACACACTAAGTGTGTGTCCTCAGACCCCTACTCCACTACCACATGTCTACAACACACTAACTGTGTGTCCTCAGACCCCTCGTCCACTACCACATGTCTACAACACACTAAGTGTGTGTCCTCAGACCCCTACTCCACTACCACATGTCTACAACACACTAAGTGTGTGTCCTCAGACCCCTACTCCACTACCACATGTCTACAACACACTAAGTGTCCTCAGACCCCTACTCCACTACCACATGTCTACAACACACTAAGTGTCCTCAGACCCCTACTCCACTACCACATGTCTACAACACACTAAGTGTCCTCAGACCCCTACTCCACTACCACATGTCTACAACACACTAAGTGTCCTCAGACCCCTAGTCCACTACCACATGTCTACAACACACTAAGTGTCCTCAGACCCCTACTCCACTACCACATGTCTACAACACACTAAGTGTCCTCAGACCCCTAGTCCACTACCACATGTCTACAACACACTAAGTATCCTCAGACCCCTACTCCACTACCACATGTCTACAACACACTAAGACCCCTAGTCCACTACCACATGTCTACAACACACTAAGTGTCCTCAGACCCCTACTCCACTACCACATGTCTACAACACACTAAGTATCCTCAGACCCCTACTCCACTACCACATGTCTACAACACACTAAGACCCCTAGTCCACTACCACATGTCTACAACACACTAAGTATCCTCAGACCCCTACTCCACTACCACATGTCTACAACACACTAAGACCCCTAGTCCACTACCACATGTCTACAACACACTAAGTATCCTCAGACCCCTACTCCACTACCACATGTCAACAACACACTAAGTATCCTCAGACCCCTACTCCACTACCACATGTCTACAACACACTAAGACCCCTAGTCCACTACCACATGTCTACAACACACTAAGTATCCTCAGACCCCTACTCCACTACCACATGTCTACAACACACTAAGACCCCTAGTCCACTACCACATGTCTACAACACACTAAGACCCCTAGTCCACTACCACATGTCTACAACACACTAAGTGTCCTCAGACCCCTACTCCACTACCACATGTCAACAACACACTAAGTATCCTCAGACCCCTACTCCACTACCACATGTCAACAACACACTAAGTGTCCTCAGACCCCTACTCCACTACCACATGTCAACAACACACTAAGTGTCCTCAGACCCCTACTCCACTACCACATGTCTACAACACACTAAGTGTCCTCAGAACCCTACTCCACTACCACATGTCTACAACACACTAAGTGTCCTCAGACCCCTACTCCACTACCACATGTCTACAACACACTAAGTGTCCTCAGACCCCTAGTCCACTACCACATGTCTACAACACACTAAGTGTTTGTCCTCAGACCCCTAGTCCACAACCACATGTCTACAACACACTAAGTGTGTGTCCTCAGACCCCTACTCCACTACCACATGTCTACAACACACTAAGTGTGTGTCCTCAGACCCCTACTCCACTACCACATGTCTACAACACACTAAGTGTGTGTCCTCAGACCCCTACTCCACTACCACATGTCTACAACACACTAAGTGTGTGTCCTCAGACCCCTCGTCCACTACCACATGTCTACAACACACTAAGTGTGTGTCCTCAGACCCCTACTCCACTACCACATGTCTACAACACACTAAGTCTGTGTCCTCAGACCCCTACTCCACTACCACATGTCTACAACACACTAAGTGTCCTCAGACCCCTACTCCACTACCACATGTCTACAACACACTAAGTGTCCTCAGACCCCTACTCCACTACCACATGTCTACAACACACTAAGTGTCCTCAGACCCCTAGTCCACTACCACATGTCTACAACACACTAAGTTTCCTCAGACCCCTACTCCACTACCACATGTCTACAACACACTAAGTGTCCTCAGACCCCTAGTCCACTACCACATGTCTACAACACACTAAGTGTCCTCAGACCCCTACTCCACTACCACATGTCTACAACACACTAAGTGTCCTCAGACCCCTACTCCACTACCACATGTCTACAACACACTAAGTGTCCTCAGACCCCTACTCCACTACCACATGTCTACAACACACTAAGTGTCCTCAGACCCCTACTCCACTACCACATGTCTACAACACACTAAGTGTCCTCAGACCCCTACTCCACTACCACATGTCTACAACACACTAAGTGTGTGTCCTCAGACCCCTACTCTACTACCACATGTCTACAACACACTAAGTGTGTGTCCTCAGACCCCTACTCCACTACCACATGTCTACAACAAACTAAGTGTGTGTCCTCAGACCCCTACTCCACTACCACATGTCTACAACACACTAAGTGTGTGTCCTCAGACCCCTACTCCACTACCACATGTCTACAACACACTAAGTGTGTGCCCTCAGACCCCTACTCCACTACCACATGTCTACAACACACTAAGTGTGTGCCCTCAGACCCCTACTCCACTACCACATGTCTACAACACACGAAGTGTGTGCCCTCAGACCCCTACTCCACTACAACATGTCTACAACACACTAAGTGTGTGCCCTCAGACCCCTACTCCACTACCACATGTCTACAACACACTAAGTGTTTGTCCTCAGAACCCTACTCCACTACCACATGTCTACAACACCCTAAGTGTATGTCCTCAGACCCCTCGTCCACTACCACATGTCTACAACACACTAAGTGTGTGTCCTCAGACCCCTACTCCACTACCACATGTCTACAACACACTGAGTGTGTGTCTTCAGACCCCTACTCCACTACCACATGTCTACAACACACTAAGTATGTGCTCTCAGACCCCTAGTCCACTACCACATGTCTACAACACACTACGTGTGTGTCCTCAGACCCCTAGTCCACTACCACGTCTACAACACACTAAGTGTGTGCCCTCAGACCCCTACTCCACTACCACATGTCTACAACACACTAAGTGTGTGTCCTCAGACCCCTAGTCCACTACCACATGTCTACAACACACTAAGTGTGTGTCCTCAGACCCCTAGTCCACTACCACATGTCTACAACACACTAAGTGTGTGTCCTCAGACCCCTACTCCACTACCACATGTCTACAACACACTAAGTGTGTGTCCTCAGACCCCTACTCCACTACCACATGTATTCAACACACTAAGTGTCCTCAGACCCCTAGTCCACTACTACATGTCTACAACACACTAAGTGTCCTCAGACCCCTACTCCACTACCACATGTCTACAACACACTAAGTGTCCTCAGACCCCTAGTCCACTACCACATGTCTACAACACACTAAGTGTCCTCAGACCCCTACTCCACTACCACATGTCTACAACACACTAAGTGTCCTCAGACCCCTACTCCACTACCACATGTCTACAACACACTAAGTGTCCTCAGACCCCTACTCCACTACCACATGTCTACAACACACTAAGTGTCCTCAGACCCCTAGTCCACTACCACATGTCTACAACACACTAAGTGTCCTCCGACCCCTACTCCACTACCACATGTCTACAACACACTAAGTGTCCTCAGACCCCTAGTCCACTACCACATGTCTACAACACACTAAGTGTCCTCAGACCATTACTCCACTACCACATGTCTACAACACACTAAGTGTCCTCAGACCCCTACTCCACTACCACATGTCTACAACACACTAAGTGTCCTCAGACCCCTACTCCACTACCACATGTCTACAACACACTAAGTGTCCTCAGACCCCTACTCCACTACCACATGTCTACAACACACTAAGTGTCCTCAGACCCCTACTCCACTACCACATGTCTACAACACACTAAGTGTGTGTCCTCAGACCCCTAGTCCACTACCACATGTCTACAACACACTAAGTGTGTGTCCTCAGACCCCTACTCCACTACCACATGTCTACAACACACTAAGTGTGTGTCCTCAGACCCCTACTCTACTACCACATGTCTACAACACACTAAGTGTGTGTCCTCAGACCCCTACTCCACTACCACATGTCTACAACACACTAAGTGTGTGTCCTCAGACCCCTAGTCCACTACCACATGTCTACAACACACTAAGTGTGTGTCCTCAGACCCCTAGTCCACTACCACATGTCTACAACACACTAAGTGTGTGTCCTCAGACCCCTAGTCCACTACCACATGTCTACAACACACTAAGTGTGTGCCCTCAGACCCTTACTCCACTACCACATGTCTACAACACACTAAGTGTGTGTCCTCAGACCCCTAGTCCACTACCACATGTCTACAACACACTAAGTGTGTGCCCTCAGACCCCTAGTCCACTACCACATGTCTACAACACACTAAGTGTGTGTCCTCAGACCCCTAGTCCACTACCACATGTCTACAACACACTAAGTGTGTGTCCTCAGACCCCTAGTCCACTACCACATGTCTACAACACACTAAGTGTCCTCAGACCCCTAGTCCACTACCACATGTCTACAACACACTAAGTGTCCTCAGACCCCTACTCCACTACCACATGTCTACAACACACTAAGTGTCCTCAGACCCCTACTCCACTACCACATGTCTACAACACACTAAGTGTCCTCAGACCCCTACTCCACTACCACATGTCTACAACACACTAAGTGTCCTCAGACCCCTAGTCCACTACCACATGTCTACAACACACTAAGTGTCCTCAGACCCCTACTCCACTACCACATGTCTACAACACACTAAGTGTCCTCAGACCCCTACTCCACTACCACATGTCTACAACACACTAAGTGTCCTCAGACCCCTACTCCACTACCACATGTCTACAACACACTAAGTGTCCTCAGACCCCTACTCCACTACCACATGTCTACAACACACTAAGTGTCCTCAGACCCCTACTCCACTACCACATGTCTACAACACACTAAGTGCGTGTCCTCAGACCCCTAGTCCACTACCACATGTCTACAACACACTAAGTGTGTGTCCTCAGACCCCTACTCCACTACCACATGTCTACAACACACTAAGTGTGTGTCCTCAGACCCCTACTCTACTACCACATGTCTACAACACACTAAGTGTGTGTCCTCAGACCCCTACTCCACTACCACATGTCTACAACACACTAAGTGTGTGTCCTCAGACCCCTACTCCACTACCACATGTCTACAACACACTAAGTGTGTGTCCTCAGACCCCTACTCCACTACCACATGTCTACAACACACTAAGTGTGTGCCCTCAGACCCCTACTCCACTACCACATGTCTACAACACACTAAGTGTGTGCCCTCAGACCCCTACTCCACTACCACATGTCTACAACACACGAAGTGTGTGCCCTCAGACCCCTACTCCACTACAACATGTCTACAACACACTAAGTGTGTGCCCTCAGACCCCTACTCCACTACCACATGTCTACAACACACTAAGTGTTTGTCCTCAGAACCCTACTCCACTACCACATGTCTACAACACCCTAAGTGTATGTCCTCAGACCCCTCGTCCACTACCACATGTCTACAACACACTAAGTGTGTGTCCTCAGACCCCTAGTCCACTACCACATGTCTACAACACACTAAGTGTGTGTCCTCAGACCCCTACTCCACTACCACATGTCTACAACACACTAAGTGTGTGTCTTCAGACCCCTACTCCACTACCACATGTCTACAACACACTAAGTGTGTGTCCTCAGACCCCTACTCCACTACCACATGTCTACAACACACTGAGTGTGTGTCTTCAGACCCCTACTCCACTACCACATGTCTACAACACACTAAGACCCCTAGTCCACTACCACATGTCTACAACACACTAAGTATCCTCAGACCCCTACTCCACTACCACATGTCTACAACACACTAAGACCCCTAGTCCACTACCACATGTCTACAACACACTAAGACCCCTAGTCCACTACCACATGTCTACAACACACTAAGTGTCCTCAGACCCCTACTCCACTACCACATGTCAACAACACACTAAGTATCCTCAGACCCCTACTCCACTACCACATGTCAACAACACACTAAGTGTCCTCAGACCCCTACTCCACTACCACATGTCAACAACACACTAAGTGTCCTCAGACCCCTACTCCACTACCACATGTCTACAACACACTAAGTGTCCTCAGAACCCTACTCCACTACCACATGTCTACAACACACTAAGTGTCCTCAGACCCCTACTCCACTACCACATGTCTACAACACACTAAGTGTCCTCAGACCCCTACTCCACTACCACATGTCTACAACACACTAAGTGCGTGTCCTCAGACCCCTAGTCCACTACCACATGTCTACAACACACTAAGTGTGTGTCCTCAGACCCCTACTCCACTACCACATGTCTACAACACACTAAGTGTGTGTCCTCAGACCCCTACTCTACTACCACATGTCTACACACACTAAGTGTGTGTCCTCAGACCCCTACTTCCACTACCACATGTCTACAACACACTAAGTGTGTGTCCTCAGACCCCTACTCCACTACCACATGTCTACAACACACTAAGTGTGTGTCCTCAGACCCCTACTCCACTACCACATGTCTACAACACACTAAGTGTGTGCCCTCAGACCCCTACTCCACTACCACATGTCTACAACACACTAAGTGTGTGCCCTCAGACCCCTACTCCACTACCACATGTCTACAACACACGAAGTGTGTGCCCTCAGACCCCTACTCCACTACAACATGTCTACAACACACTAAGTGTGTGCCCTCAGACCCCTACTCCACTACCACATGTCTACAACACACTAAGTGTTTGTCCTCAGAACCCTACTCCACTACCACATGTCTACAACACCCTAAGTGTATGTCCTCAGACCCCTCGTCCACTACCACATGTCTACAACACACTAAGTGTGTGTCCTCAGACCCCTAGTCCACTACCACATGTCTACAACACACTAAGTGTGTGTCCTCAGACCCCTACTCCACTACCACATGTCTACAACACACTAAGTGTGTGTCTTCAGACCCCTACTCCACTACCACATGTCTACAACACACTAAGTGTGTGTCCTCAGACCCCTACTCCACTACCACATGTCTACAACACACTGAGTGTGTGTCTTCAGACCCCTACTCCACTACCACATGTCTACAACACACTAAGACCCCTAGTCCACTACCACATGTCTACAACACACTAAGTATCCTCAGACCCCTACTCCACTACCACATGTCTACAACACACTAAGACCCCTAGTCCACTACCACATGTCTACAACACACTAAGACCCCTAGTCCACTACCACATGTCTACAACACACTAAGTGTCCTCAGACCCCTACTCCACTACCACATGTCAACAACACACTAAGTATCCTCAGACCCCTACTCCACTACCACATGTCAACAACACACTAAGTGTCCTCAGACCCCTACTCCACTACCACATGTCAACAACACACTAAGTGTCCTCAGACCCCTACTCCACTACCACATGTCTACAACACACTAAGTGTCCTCAGACCCCTACTCCACTACCACATGTCTACAACACACTAAGTGTCCTCAGACCCCTAGTCCACTACCACATGTCTACAACACACTAAGTGTTTGTCCTCAGACCCCTAGTCCACAACCACATGTCTACAACACACTAAGTGTGTGTCCTCAGACCCCTACTCCACTACCACATGTCTACAACACACTAAGTGTGTGTCCTCAGACCCCTACTCCACTACCACATGTCTACAACACACTAAGTGTGTGTCCTCAGACCCCTACTCCACTACCACATGTCTACAACACACTAAGTGTGTGTCCTCAGACCCCTCGTCCACTACCACATGTCTACAACACACTAAGTGTGTGTCCTCAGACCCCTACTTCCACTACCACATGTCTACAACACACTAAGTGTCCTCAGACCCCTACTCCACTACCACATGTCTACAACACACTAAGTGTCCTCAGACCCCTACTCCACTACCACATGTCTACAACACACTAAGTGTCCTCAGACCCCTACTCCACTACCACATGTCTACAACACACTAAGTGTGTGTCCTCAGACCCCTCGTCCACTAACACATGTCTACAACACACTAGTGTGTGTCCTCAGACCCCTACTCCACTACCACATGTCTACAACACACTAAGTGTCCTCAGACCCCTACTCCACTACCACATGTCTACAACACACTAAGTGTCCTCCAGACCCCTACTCCACTACCACATGTCTAACAACACACTAAGTGTCCTCAGACCCCTACTCCACTACCACATGTCTACAACACACTAAGTGTCCTCAGACCCCTAGTCCACTACCCACATGTCTACAACACACTAAGTTCCTCAGACCCCTACTCCACTACCACATGTCTACAACACACTAAGTGTCCTCAGACCCCTAGTCCACTACCACATGTCTACAACACACTAAGTGTCCTCAGACCCCTACTCCACTACCACATGTCTACAACACACTAAGTGTCCTCAGACCCCTACTCCACTACACATGTCTTACAACACACTAAGTGTCCTCAGACCCCTACTCCACTACCACATGTCTACAACACACTAAGTGTCCTCAGACCCCTACTCCACTACCACATGTCCTACAACCACTAAGTGTCCTCAGACCCCTACTCCACTACCACATGTCTACAACACACTAAGTGTGGTGTCCTCAGACCCCTACTCTACTACCACCATGTCTACAAACACACTAAGTGTGTGTCTTCAGCCCCCTACTCCACTACCATGTCTACAACAAACTAAGTGTGTGTCCTCAGACCCCTACTCCACTACCACATGTCTACAACACACTAAGTGTGTGTCCTCAGACCCCTACTCCACTACCACATGTCCTACAACACACTAAGTGTGTGCCCTCAGACCCCTACTCCACTACCACATTGTCTACAACACACTAAGTGTGTGCCCTCAGACCCCTACTCCACTACCACATGTCTACAAACACACTAAGTGTGTGTCCCTCAGACCCCTAGTCCACTACCACATGTCTACAACACAACTAAGTTGTGTGTCCTCAGACCCCTATCCACTACCACATGTCTACAACACACTAAGTGTGTGTCCTCAGACCCCTACTTCCACTACCACATGTCTACAAACACACTAAGTGTGGTCCCTCAGACCCCTACTCCACTACCACATGTATTCAACACACTAAGTGTCCTCAGACCCCTAGTCCACATACTACATGTCTACAAACACACTAAGTGTCCTCAGACCCCTACTCCACTACACTGTCTACAACACACTAGTGTGTCCTCAGACCCCTAGCTCCACTCCCCCATGTCTACAACACACTAAGTGTCCTCAGACCCCTAGCTCCACTACCACATGTCTACAACCACCACTCAAGTGTCCTCAGACCCCTACTCCACTACCACAATGTCTACAACACACTAAGTGTACTCAGGACCCCTAGCTCCACTACCCACATGTCTACAACACAGTACGTGTCCTAAGACCCCTAGCTCCCACTTCCACATGTCACACACACTAAGTGTCCTCATACCCCTACTCCACTACACATGTCTACAACACACTAAGTGTCCTCAGACCCCTACTCCACCTACCACATGTCTACAACACATAAGTGTCCTCAGACCCCTTACCCCCTACCACATGTCTACAACACATGTCTACAACACACTAAGTGTCCTCAGACCCCTACTCCACTACCACATGTCTACAACACACTAAGTGTCCTCAGACCCCTACTCCACTACCACATGTCTACAACACACTAAGTGTCCTCAGACCCCTACTCCACTACCACATGTCTACAACACACTAAGTGTCCTCAGACCCCTACTCCACTACCACATGTCTACAACACACTAAGTGTCCTCAGACCCCTACTCCACTACCACATGTCTACAACACACTAAGTGTGTGTCCTCAGACCCCTACTCCACTACCACATGTCTACAACACACTAAGTGTGTGTCCTCAGACCCCTACTCCACTACCACATGTCTACAACACACTAAGTGTGTGTCCTCAGACCCCTACTCCACTACCACATGTCTACAACACACTAAGTGTGTGTCCTCAGACCCCTACTCCACTACCACATGTCTACAACACACTAAGTGTGTGTCCTCAGACCCCTACTCCACTACCACATGTCTACAACACACTAAGTGTGTGTCCTCAGACCCCTACTCCACTACCACATGTCTACAACACACTAAGTGTGTGTCCTCAGACCCCTACTCCACTACCACATGTCTACAACACACTAAGTGTGTGTCCTCAGACCCCTACTCCACTACCACATGTCTACAACACACTAAGTGTGTGTCCTCAGACCCCTACTCCACTACCACATGTCTACAACACACTAAGTGTGTGTCCTCAGACCCCTAGTCCACTACCACATGTCTACAACACACTAAGTGTGTGTCCTCAGACCCTTACTCCACTACCACATGTCTACAACACACTAAGTGTGTGTCCTCAGACCCTAGTCCACTACCACATGTCTACAACACACTAAGTGTGTGCCTCAGACCCCTAGTCCACTACCACATGTCTACAACACACTAAGTGTGTCCTCAGACCCCTAGTCCACTACCACATGTCTACAACACACTAAGTGTCCTCAGACCCCTAGTCCACTACCACATGTCTACAACACACTAAGTGTCCTCAGACCCCTACTCCACTACCACATGTCTACAACACACTAAGTGTCCTCAGACCCCTACTTCCACTACCACATGTCTACAACACACTAAGTGTCCTCAGACCCCTACTCCACTACCACATGTCTACAACACACTAAGTGTCCTCAGACCCCTACTCCACTACCACATGTCTACAACACACTAAGTGTCCTCAGACCCCTACTCCACTACCACATGTCTACAACACACTAAGTGTCCTCAGACCCCTACTCCACTACCACATGTCTACAACACACTAAGTGTCCTCAGACCCCTACTCCACTACCACATGTCTACAACACACTAAGTGTGTGTCCTCAGACCCCTACTCCACTACCACATGTCTACAACACACTAAGTGTGTGTCCTCAGACCCCTACTCCACTACCACATGTCTACAACACACTAAGTGTGTGTCCTCAGACCCCTACTCTACTACCACATGTCTACAACACACTAAGTGTGTGTCCTCAGACCCCTACTCTACTACCACATGTCTACAACACACTAAGTGTGTGTCCTCAGACCCCTACTCCACTACCACATGTCTACAACACACTAAGTGTGTGTCCTCAGACCCCTACTCCACTACCACATGTCTACAACACACTAAGTGTGTGTCCTCAGACCCCTACTCCACTACCACATGTCTACAACACACTAAGTGTGTGTCCTCAGACCCCTACTCTACTACCACATGTCTACAACACACTAAGTGTGTGTCTCAGACCCCTACTCCACTACCACATGTCTACAACACACTAAGTGTGTGTCCTCAGACCCCTACTCCACTACCACATGTCTACAACACACTAAGTGTGTGTCCTCAGACCCTACTCCACTACCACATGTCTACAACACACTAAGTGTGTGTCCTCAGACCCCTACTCCACTACCACATGTCTACAACACACTAAAGTGTCCTAGACCCCTTAGTCCACTACCCACATGTCTACAACACACTAAGTGTGGTCCTTCAGACCCCTAGTCCCACTACCACATGTCTACAACACACTAAGTTGTCCTCAGACCCCTACTCCACTACCACATGTCTACAACACACTAAGTGTCCTCAGACCCCTACTCCACTACCACATGTCTACAACACACTAAGTGTCCTCAGACCCCTACTCCACTACCACATGTCTACAACACACTAAGTGTCCTCAGACCCCTACTCCACTACCACATGTCTACAACACACTAAGTGTCCTCAGACCCCTACTCCACTACCACATGTCTACAACACACTAAGTGTCCTCAGACCCCTACTCCACTACCACATGTCTACAACACACTAAGTGTCCTCAGACCCCTACTCCACTACCACATGTCTACAACACACTAAGTGTCCTCAGACCCCTACTCCACTACCACATGTCTACAACACACTAAGTGTCCTCAGACCCCTACTCCACTACCACATGTCTACAACACACTAAGTGTCCTCAGACCCCTACTCCACTACCACATGTCTACAACACACTAAGTGTGTGTCCTCAGACCCCTACTCCACTACCACATGTCTACAGAACACACTAAGTGTTGTCCTCAGAAGACCCCTACGTCCACTACCACATGTCCTACAAACACACTAAGTGTGTGTCCTCAGACCCCTACTCCACTACCACATGTCTACAACACACTAAGTGTGGTGTCCTCAGACCCCACTCCACTACCACATGTCTACAACAACACACTAAGTGTCCTCAGACCCCTACTCCACTACCCATGTCTACAACACACTAAGTGGTCCTCAGACCCCTACTTCCACTACCACATGTCTACACACACAAGTGTCCTCAGACCCCTACTCCACTACCACATGTTCTACAACACACTAAGTGTGGTGTCCTCAGACCCCTAGTCCACTACCACATGTCTACAACAACTAATGTGTGTCCTCAGACCCCTACTCCACTACCACATGTCTAACAACACACTAAGTGGTGTCCTCAGAAGACCCCTACTCCACTACCACAGTCTACAACACACTAAGTGGTGTCCTCAGACCCCTACTCCACTACCCACATGTCTACAACACACTAAGTGGTGTCCTCAGACCCCTACTCCACTACCACATGTCTACAACACACTAAGTGTGTGTCCTCAGACCCCTACTCCACTACCACATGTCTACAACACACTAAGTGTGTGTCCTCAGACCCCTACTCCACTACCACATGTCTACAACACACTAAGTGTGTGTCCTCAGACCCCTACTCCACTACCACATGTCTACAACACACTAAGTGTGTGTCCTCAGACCCCTACTCCACTACCACATGTCTACAACACACTAAGTGTGTCCTCAGACCCCTACTCCACTACCACATGTCTACAACACACTAGTGTGTGTCCTCAGACCCCTACTCCACTACCACATGTCTACAACACACTAAGTGTGTCCTCAGACCCCTACTCCACTACCACATGTCTACAACACACTAAGTGTGTGTCCTCAGACCCCTACTCCACTACCACATGTCTACAACACACTAAGTGTGTGTCCTCAGACCCCTACTCCACTACCACATGTCTACAACACACTAAGTGTGTGTCCTCAGACCCCTACTCCACTACCACATGTCTACAACACACTAAGTGTGTGTCCTCAGGACCCCTACTCCACTACCACATGTCTACAACACACTAAGTGTGTGTCCTCAGACCCCTACTCCACTACCACATGTCTACAACACACTAAGTGGTCCCTCAGACCCCTACTCCACTAACCACATGTCTACAACACACTAAGTGTCCTCAGACCCCTACTCCACTACCACATGTCTTACAACACACTAAGTGTCCTCAGACCCCTACTCCACTACCACATGTCTACAACACACTAAGTGTCCTCAGACCCCTACTCCACTACCACATGTCTACAACACACTAAGTGTCCTCAGACCCCTACTCCACTACCACATGTCTACAACACACTAAGTGTCCTCAGACCCCTACTCCACATACCACATAAGTGTCCTCAGACCCTAGTCTACTACCATCTAAAATAGTGTCCTCAGACCCCTAGTCCACTACCACATGTCTACAACACACTAAGTGTCCTCAGACCCCTAGTTGCCACGTAACCACATGTCTACAACACACTAAGTGTCCTCAGGACCCCTACTCCACTACCACATGTCTACAACACACTAAGTGTCCTCAGACCCCTACTCCACTACCACATGTCTACAACACACTAAGTGTGTGTCCTCAGACCCCACTCCACTACCACATGTCTACAACACACTAAGTGTGGCCTCAGACCCCTACTCCACTACCACATGTCTACAACACACTAAGTTTGTCCTCAGACCCCTACTCCACTACCACATGTCTACAACACACTAAGTGTGTCCTCAGACCCTACTCCACTACCACATGTCTACAACACACTAAGTGTGTGTCCTCAGACCCCTAGTCCACTACCACATGTCTACAACACACTAAGTGTGTGTCCTCAGACCCCTACTCCACTACCACATGTCTACAACACACTAAGTGTGTGTCCCTCAGACCCCTACTCCACTACCACATGTCTACAACACACTAAGTGTGTCCTCAGACCCCTACTCCACTACCACATGTCTACAACACACTAAGTGTGTGTCCTCAGACCCCTACTCCACTACCACATGTCTACAACACACTAAGTGTGTCCTCAGACCCCTACTCCACTACCACATGTCTACAACACACTAAGTGTCCTCAGACCCCTACTCCACTACCACATGTCTACAACACACTAAGTGTCCTCAGACCCCTACTCCACTACCACATGTCTACAACACACTAAGTGTGTCCTCAGACCCCTACTCCACTACCACATGTCTACAACACACTAAGTGTGTCCTCAGACCCCTACTCCACTACCACATGTCTACAACACACTAAGTGTGTGTCCTCAGACCCCTACTCCACTACCACATGTCTACAACACACTAAGTGTGTGTCCTCAGACCCCTACTCCACTACCACATGTCTACAACACACTAAGTGTGTGTCCTCAGACCCCTACTCCACTACCACATGTCTACAACACACTAAGTGTGTGTCCTCAGACCCCTACTCCACTACCACATGTCTACAACACACTAAGTGTGTGTCCTCAGACCCCTACTCCACTACCACATGTCTACAACACACTAAGTGTGTGTCCTCAGACCCCTACTCCACTACCACATGTCTACAACACACTAAGTGTGTGTCCTCAGACCCCTACTCCACTACCACATGTCTACAACACACTAAGTGTGTGTCCTCAGACCCCTACTCCACTACCACATGTCTACAACACACTAAGTGTGTGTCCTCAGACCCCTACTCCACTACCACATGTCTACAACACACTAAGTGTGTGTCCTCAGACCCCTACTCCACTACCACATGTCTACAACACACTAAGTGTGTGTCCTCAGACCCCTACTCCACTACCACATGTCTACAACACACTAAGTGTGTGTCCTCAGACCCCTACTCCACTACCACATGTCTACAACACACTAAGTGTCCTCAGACCCCTAGTCCACTACCACATGTCTACAAACACACTAAGTGTGTTCCTCAGACCCCTACTCCACTACCACATGTCTACAACACACTAAGTGTGTGTCCTCAGAACCCTACTCCACTACCACATGTCTACAACACCCACTACCAGTGTCCTCAGACCCCTAGTCCACTACCACATGTCTACAACACACTAAGGTGTCCTCAGACCCCTACTCCACTACCACATGTCTACCAACACAACTAAGTGTCCTCAGACCCCTACTCCACTACCACATGTCACAACACACTAAGTGTCCTCCAGACCCCTACTCCACTACCACATGTCTACAACACCTAAGTGTCCTCAGACCCCTACTCCACTACCACATTCTACAACACACTAAGTGTCCTCAGGACCAACTACTCCACTACCACATGTCTACAACAACACTAAGTGTGCCTCAGACCCCTAACTCCACTCCACATGTCTACAACACACTAAGTGTGTGCCTCAGACCCCTACTCCACTACCACATGTCTACAACACACTAAGTGTGTGCCTCAGACCCCTACTCCACTACCACATGTCTACAACACACTAAGTGTGTCCTCAGACCCCTACTCCACTACCACATGTCTACAACACACTAAGTGTGTCCTCAGACCCCTAGTCCACTACCACATGTCTACAACACACTAAGTGTGTGTCCTCAGACCCCTACTCCACTACCACATGTCTACAACACACTAAGTGTCCTCAGACCCCTACTCCACTACCACATGTCTACAACACACTAAGTGTCCTCAGACCCCTACTCCACTACCACATGTCTACAACACACTAAGTGTGTCCTCAGACCCTACTCCACTACCACATGTCTACAACACACTAAGTGTGTCCTCAGACCCCTACTCCACTACCACATGTCTACAACACACTAAGTGTGTGTCCTCAGACCCCTACTCCTACTACCACATGTCTACAACACACTAAGTGTGTCCCTCAGACCCCTACTCCACTACCACATGTCTACAACACACTAAGTGTGTGTCCTCAGACCCCTACTCCACTACCACATGTCTACAACACACTAAGTGTGTGTCCTCAGACCCCTACGTCCACTACCACATGTCTACAACACACTAAGTGTGTGTCCTCAGACCCCTATCCACTACACATGTCTACAACACACTAAGTGTGTGTCCTCAGACCCCTCTTCTCACTACCACATGTCTACAACACACTAAGTGTGTGTCCTCAGACCCCTACTCCACTACCACATGTCTACAACACACTAAGTGTGTCCTCAGACCCCTACTCCACTACCACATGTCTACAACACACTAAGTGTCCTCAGACCCCTACTCCACTACCACATGTCTACAACACACTAAGTGTCCTCAGACCCCTACTCCACTACCACATGTCTACAACACACTAAGTGTCCTCAGACCCCTACTCCACTACCACATGTCTACAACACACTAAGTGTCCTCAGACCCCTACTCCACTACCACATGTCTACAACACACTAAGTGTCCTCAGACCCCTACTCCACTACCACATGTCTACAACACACTAAGTGTCCTCAGACCCCTACTCCACTACCACATGTCTACAACACACTAAGTGTCCTCAGACCCCTACTCCACTACCACATGTCTACAACACACTAAGTGTCCTCAGACCCCTACTCCACTACCACATGTCTACAACACACTAAGTGTGTGTCCTCAGACCCCTACTCCACTACCACATGTCTACAACACACTAAGTGTGTGTCCTCAGACCCCTACTCCACTACCACATGTCTACAACACACTAAGTGTGTGTCCTCAGACCCCTACTCCACTACCACATGTCTACAACACACTAAGTGTGTGTCCTCAGACCCCTACTCCACTACCACATGTCTACAACACACTAAGTGTGTGTCCTCAGACCCCTACTCCACTACCACATGTCTACAACACACTAAGTGTGTGTCCTCAGACCCCTACTCCACTACCACATGTCTACAACACACTAAGTGTGTGTCCTCAGACCCCTACTCCACTACCACATGTCTACAACACACTAAGTGTGTGTCCTCAGACCCCTACTCCACTACCACATGTCTACAACACACTAAGTGTGTGTCCTCAGACCCCTACTCCACTACCACATGTCTACAACACACTAAGTGTCCTCAGACCCCTACTCCACTACCACATGTCTACAACACACTAAGTGTCCTCAGACCCCTACTCCACTACCACATGTCTACAACACACTAAGTGTCCTCAGACCCCTACTCCACTACCACATGTCTACAACACACTAAGTGTCCTCAGACCCCTACTCCACTACCACATGTCTACAACACACTAAGTGTCCTCAGACCCCTACTCCACTACCACATGTCTACAACACACTAAGTGTCCTCAGACCCCTACTCCACTACCACATGTCTACAACACACTAAGTGTCCTCAGACCCCTACTCCACTACCACATGTCTACAACACACTAAGTGTGTGTCCTCAGACCCCTACTCCACTACCACATGTCTACAACACACTAAGTGTGTCCTCAGACCCCTACTCCACTACCACATGTCTACAACACACTAAGTGTGTGTCCTCAGACCCCTACTCCACTACCACATGTCTACAACACACTAAGTGTGTGTCCTCAGACCCCTACTCCACTACCACATGTCTACAACACACTAAGTGTGTGTCCTCAGACCCCTACTCCACTACCACATGTCTACAACACACTAAGTGTCCTCAGACCCCTACTCCACTACCACATGTCTACAACACACTAAGTGTCCTCAGACCCCTACTCCACTACCACATGTCTACAACACACTAAGTGTGTGTCCTCAGACCCCTACTCCACTACCACATGTCTACAACACACTAAGTGTGTGTCCTCAGACCCCTACTCCACTACCACATGTCTACAACACACTAAGTGTGTGTCCTCAGACCCCTACTCCACTACCACATGTCTACAACACACTAAGTGTGTGTCCTCAGACCCCTACTCCACTACCACATGTCTACAACACACTAAGTGTGTGTCCTCAGACCCCTACTCCACTACCACATGTCTACAACACACTAAGTGTGTGTCCTCAGACCCCTACTCCACTACCACATGTCTACAACACACTAAGTGTGTGTCCTCAGACCCCTACTCCACTACCACATGTCTACAACACACTAAGTGTGTGTCCTCAGACCCCTACTCCACTACCACATGTCTACAACACACTAAGTGTGTGTCCTCAGACCCCTACTCCACTACCACATGTCTACAACACACTAAGTGTGTGTCCTCAGACCCCTACTCCACTACCACATGTCTACAACACACTAAGTGTCCTCAGACCCCTACTCCACTACCACATGTCTACAACACACTAAGTGTCCTCAGACCCCTACTCCACTACCACATGTCTACAACACACTAAGTGTCCTCAGACCCCTACTCCACTACCACATGTCTACAACACACTAAGTGTCCTCAGACCCCTACTCCACTACCACATGTCTACAACACACTAAGTGTCCTCAGACCCCTACTCCACTACCACATGTCTACAACACACTAAGTGTCCTCAGACCCCTACTCCACTACCACATGTCTACAACACACTAAGTGTCCTCAGACCCCTACTCCACTACCACATGTCTACAACACACTAAGTGTCCTCAGACCCCTACTCCACTACCACATGTCTACAACACACTAAGTGTCCTCAGACCCCTACTCCACTACCACATGTCTACAACACACTAAGTGTCCTCAGACCCCTACTCCACTACCACATGTCTACAACACACTAAGTGTCCTCAGACCCCTACTCCACTACCACATGTCTACAACACACTAAGTGTCCTCAGACCCCTACTCCACTACCACATGTCTACAACACACTAAGTGTCCTCAGACCCCTACTCCACTACCACATGTCTACAACACACTAAGTGTGTGTCCTCAGACCCCTACTCCACTACCACATGTCTACAACACACTAAGTGTGTGTCCTCAGACCCCTACTCCACTACCACATGTCTACAACACACTAAGTGTGTGTCCTCAGACCCCTACTCCACTACCACATGTCTACAACACACTAAGTGTGTGTCCTCAGACCCCTACTCCACTACCACATGTCTACAACACACTAAGTGTGTGTCCTCAGACCCCTACTCCACTACCACATGTCTACAACACACTAAGTGTGTGTCCTCAGACCCCTACTCCACTACCACATGTCTACAACACACTAAGTGTGTGTCCTCAGACCCCTACTCCACTACCACATGTCTACAACACACTAAGTGTGTGCCCTCAGACCCCTACTCCACTACCACATGTCTACAACACACTAAGTGTGTGTCCTCAGACCCCTACTCCACTACCACATGTCTACAACACACTAAGTGTGTGTCCTCAGACCCCTACTCCACTACCACATGTCTACAACACACTAAGTGTGTGTCCTCAGACCCCTACTCCACTACCACATGTCTACAACACACTAAGTGTGTGTCCTCAGACCCCTACTCCACTACCACATGTCTACAACACACTAAGTGTGTGTCCTCAGACCCCTACTCCACTACCACATGTCTACAACACACTAAGTGTGTGTCCTCAGACCCCTACTCCACTACCACATGTCTACAACACACTAAGTGTGTGTCCTCAGACCCCTACTCCACTACCACATGTCTACAACACACTAAGTGTGTGTCCTCAGACCCCTACTCCACTACCACATGTCTACAACACACTAAGTGTGTGTCCTCAGACCCCTACTCCACTACCACATGTCTACAACACACTAAGTGTGTCCTCAGACCCCTACTCCACTACCACATGTCTACAACACACTAAGTGTGTGTCCTCAGACCCCTACTCCACTACCACATGTCTACAACACACTAAGTGTGTCCTCAGACCCCTACTCCACTACCACATGTCTACAACACACTAAGTGTGTGTCCTCAGACCCCTACTCCACTACCACATGTCTACAACACACTAAGTGTGTGTCCTCAGACCCCTACTCCACTACCACATGTCTACAACACACTAAGTGTGTGTCCTCAGACCCCTACTCCACTACCACATGTCTACAACACACTAAGTGTCCTCAGACCCCTACTCCACTACCACATGTCTACAACACACTAAGTGTCCTCAGACCCCTACTCCACTACCACATGTCTACAACACACTAAGTGTCCTCAGACCCCTACTCCACTACCACATGTCTACAACACACTAAGTGTCCTCAGACCCCTACTCCACTACCACATGTCTACAACACACTAAGTGTCCTCAGACCCCTACTCCACTACCACATGTCTACAACACACTAAGTGTCCTCAGACCCCTACTCCACTACCACATGTCTACAACACACTAAGTGTCCTCAGACCCCTACTCCACTACCACATGTCTACAACACACTAAGTGTCCTCAGACCCCTACTCCACTACCACATGTCTACAACACACTAAGTGTCCTCAGACCCCTACTCCACTACCACATGTCTACAACACACTAAGTGTCCTCAGACCCCTACTCCACTACCACATGTCTACAACACACTAAGTGTCCTCAGACCCCTACTCCACTACCACATGTCTACAACACACTAAGTGTCCTCAGACCCCTACTCCACTACCACATGTCTACAACACACTAAGTGTGTGTCCTCAGACCCCTACTCCACTACCACATGTCTACAACACACTAAGTGTGTGTCCTCAGACCCCTACTCCACTACCACATGTCTACAACACACTAAGTGTGTGTCCTCAGACCCCTACTCCACTACCACATGTCTACAACACACTAAGTGTGTGTCCTCAGACCCCTACTCCACTACCACATGTCTACAACACACTAAGTGTGTGTCCTCAGACCCCTACTCCACTACCACATGTCTACAACACACTAAGTGTGTGTCCTCAGACCCCTACTCCACTACCACATGTCTACAACACACTAAGTGTGTGCCCTCAGACCCCTACTCCACTACCACATGTCTACAACACACTAAGTGTGTGCCCTCAGACCCCTACTCCACTACCACATGTCTACAACACACTAAGTGTGTGTCCTCAGACCCCTACTCCACTACCACATGTCTACAACACACTAAGTGTGTGTCCTCAGACCCCTACTCCACTACCACATGTCTACAACACACTAAGTGTGTGTCCTCAGACCCCTACTCCACTACCACATGTCTACAACACACTAAGTGTGTGTCCTCAGACCCCTACTCCACTACCACATGTCTACAACACACTAAGTGTGTGTCCTCAGACCCCTACTCCACTACCACATGTCTACAACACACTAAGTGTGTGTCCTCAGACCCCTACTCCACTACCACATGTCTACAACACACTAAGTGTGTGTCCTCAGACCCCTACTCCACTACCACATGTCTACAACACACTAAGTGTGTGTCCTCAGACCCCTACTCCACTACCACATGTCTACAACACACTAAGTGTGTCCTCAGACCCCTACTCCACTACCACATGTCTACAACACACTAAGTGTGTGTCCTCAGACCCCTACTCCACTACCACATGTCTACAACACACTAAGTGTGTCCTCAGACCCCTACTCCACTACCACATGTCTACAACACACTAAGTGTGTGTCCTCAGACCCCTACTCCACTACCACATGTCTACAACACACTAAGTGTGTGTCCTCAGACCCCTACTCCACTACCACATGTCTACAACACACTAAGTGTCCTCAGACCCCTACTCCACTACCACATGTCTACAACACACTAAGTGTCCTCAGACCCCTACTCCACTACCACATGTCTACAACACACTAAGTGTCCTCAGACCCCTACTCCACTACCACATGTCTACAACACACTAAGTGTCCTCAGACCCCTACTCCACTACCACATGTCTACAACACACTAAGTGTCCTCAGACCCCTACTCCACTACCACATGTCTACAACACACTAAGTGTCCTCAGACCCCTACTCCACTACCACATGTCTACAACACACTAAGTGTCCTCAGACCCCTACTCCACTACCACATGTCTACAACACACTAAGTGGTCCTCAGACCCCTACTCCACTACCACATGTCTACAACACACTAAGTGTCCTCCAGGACCCCTACTCACTACCAATGTCTACAACACACTAAGTGGGTCCTCAGACCCCTACTCACTACCACATTCTACAACACGCTAAGTGTTGTCCTCAGACCCCTACTCCCACTACCACATGTCTACAACACACTAAGTGTGTGTCCTCAGACCCCCTACTCCACTACCACATGTCTACAACACACTAAGTTGTCCTCAGACCCCTACTCCACTACCACATGTCTACAACACACTAAGTGTGTGTCCTCAGCACCCCCTAGTTCACTACCACATGTCTACAACACACTAAGTGTGTGTCCTCAGGAACCCCTACTCCACTACCACATGTCTACAACACACTAAGTGTGTGTCCTCAGACCCCTACTCCACTACCACATGTCTACAACACACTAAGGTGTCCTCAGACCCTACTCCACTACCACATGTCTACAAACACACTAAGTGTCCTCAGACCCCTACTCCACTACCACATGTCTACAACACACTAAGTGTGTGTCCTCAGACCCCTACTCCACTACCACATGTCTACAACACACTAAGTGTGTGTCCTCAGACCCCTACTCCACTACCACATGTCTACAACACACTAAGTGTGTGTCCTCAGACCCCTACTCCACTACCACATGTCTACAACACACTAAGTGTGTGTCCTCAGACCCCTACTCCACTACCACATGTCTACAACACACTAAGTGTGTGTCCTCAGACCCCTACTCCACTACCACATGTCTACAACACACTAAGTGTGTGTCCTCAGACCCCTACTCCACTACCACATGTCTACAACACACTAAGTGTGTGTCCTCAGACCCCTACTCCACTACCACATGTCTACAACACACTAAGTGTGTGTCCTCAGACCCCTACTCCACTACCACATGTCTACAACACACTAAGTGTGTGTCCTCAGACCCCTACTCCACTACCACATGTCTACAACACACTAAGTGTGTGTCCTCAGACCCCTACTCCACTACCACATGTCTACAACACACTAAGTGTGTCCTCAGACCCCTACTCCACTACCACATGTCTACAACACACTAAGTGTGTCCTCAGACCCCTACTCCACTACCACATGTCTACAACACACTAAGTGTGTGTCCTCAGACCCCTACTCCACTACCACATGTCTACAACACACTAAGTGTCCTCAGACCCCTACTCCACTACCACATGTCTACAACACACTAAGTGTCCTCAGACCCCTACTCCACTACCACATGTCTACAACACACTAAGTGTCCTCAGACCCCTACTCCACTACCACATGTCTACAACACACTAAGTGTCCTCAGACCCCTACTCCACTACCACATGTCTACAACACACTAAGTGTCCTCAGACCCCTACTCCACTACCACATGTCTACAACACACTAAGTGTGTGTCCTCAGACCCCTACTCCACTACCACATGTCTACAACACACTAAGTGTGTGTCCTCAGACCCCTACTCCACTACCACATGTCTACAACACACTAAGTGTGTGTCCTCAGACCCCTACTCCACTACCACATGTCTACAACACACTAAGTGTGTGTCCTCAGACCCCTACTCCACTACCACATGTCTACAACACACTAAGTGTGTGTCCTCAGACCCCTACTCCACTACCACATGTCTACAACACACTAAGTGTGTGTCCTCAGACCCCTACTCCACTACCACATGTCTACAACACACTAAGTGTGTGTCCTCAGACCCCTACTCCACTACCACATGTCTACAACACACTAAGTGTGTGTCCTCAGACCCCTACTCCACTACCACATGTCTACAACACACTAAGTGTGTGTCCTCAGACCCCTACTCCACTACCACATGTCTACAACACACTAAGTGTGTGTCCTCAGACCCCTCTCCACTACCACATGTCTACAACACACTAAGTGTGTGTCCTCAGACCCCTACTCCACTACCACATGTCTACAACACACTAAGTGTGTGTCCTCAGACCCCTACTCCACTACCACATGTCTACAACACACTAAGTGTGTGTCCTCAGACCCCTACTCCACTACCACATGTCTACAACACACTAAGTGTGTGTCCTCAGACCCCTACTCCACTACCACATGTCTACAACACACTAAGTGTGTGCCCTCAGACCCCTACTCCACTACCACATGTCTACAACACACTAAGTGTGTGCCCTCAGACCCCTACTCCACTACCACATGTCTACAACACACTAAGTGTGTCCTCAGACCCCTACTCCACTACCACATGTCTACAACACACTAAGTGTGTGCCTCAGACCCCTACTCCACTACCACATGTCTACAACACACTAAGTGTTTGTCCTCAGACCCCTACTCCACTACCACATGTCTACAACACACTAAGTGTGTGTCCTCAGACCCCTACTCCACTACCACATGTCTACAACACACTAAGTGTGTGTCCTCAGACCCCTACTCCACTACCACATGTCTACAACACACTAAGTGTCCTCAGACCCCTACTCCACTACCCACATGTCTACAACACACTAAGTGTCCTCAGGACCCCCCTACTCACTACCACATGCTACGAACACACTAAGTTCCTCAGACCCCTACTCCACTCCACATGTCTACAACACACTAAGTGTCCTCAGACCCCTACTCCACTACCACATGTCTACAACACACTAAGTGTCCTCAGACCCCTATCCACTACCACATGTCTACAACACACTAAGTGTCCCTCCAGATCCCCTACTCCACTACCACATGTCTACAACACACTAAGTGTCCTCAGACCCCTACTCCACTACCACATGTCTACAACACACTAAGTGGTCCTCAGACCCCTACTCCACTACCACATGTCTACAACACACTAAGTGTCCTCAGACCCCTACTCCAGACTACCACATGTCTACAACACACTAAGTGTCCTCAGACCCCTACTCCACTACCACATGTTCTACAACACACTAAGTGTGTGTCCTCAGACCCCTACTCCACTACCACATGTCTACAACACACTAAGTGTTCCTCAGACCCCTACTCCACTACCACATGTCTACAACACACTAAGTGTCCTCAGGACCCCTACTCCACTACCACATGTCTACAACACACTAAGTGTCCTCAGACCCCTCACTCCACTACCACATGTCTACAACACACTAGTGTCCTCAGACCCCTACTCCACTACCACATGTCTACAACACACTAAGTGTCCTCAGACCCCTACTCCACTACCACATGTCTACAACACCTAAGTGTCCTCAGACCCTACTCCACTACCACATGTCTAACAACACACTAAGTGTGTGTCCTCAGACCCCTACTCTACTACCACATGTCTACAACACACTAAGTGTGTGTCCTCAGACCCCTACTCCACTACCACATGTCTACAACACACTAAGTGTGTGTCCTCAGACCCCTACTATGACGTCCACTACCACAACATGTCTACAACACACTAAGTGTGTGTCCTCAGACCCTACTCCACTACCACATGTCTACAACACACTAAGTGTGTCCCTCAGACCCCTACTCCACTACCACATGTCTACAACACACTAAGTGTTGCCCTCAGACCCCTACTCCACTACCACATGTCTACAACACACTAAGGTGTGCCCTCAGACCCCTACTCCACTACCACATGTCTACAACACACTAAGTGTGTGCCCTCAGACCCCTACTCCACTACCACATGTCTACAACACACTAAGTGTTGTCCTCAGACCCCCTACTCCACTACCACATGTCTACAACACACTAAGTGTGTGTCCTCAGACCCCTACTCCACTACCACATGTCTACAACACACTAAGTGTGTGTCCTCAGACCCCTACTTCCACTACCACATGTCTACAACACACTAAGTGTGTGTCCTCAGACCCCTACTCACTACCACATGTCTACAACACACTAAGTTTGTCCTCAGACCCCTACTCCACTACCACATGTCTACAACACACTAAGTGTCCTCAGACCCCTACTCCACTACCACATGTCTACAACACACTAAGTGTCCTCAGACCCCTACTCCACTACCACATGTCTACAACACACTAAGTGTCCTCAGACCCCTACTCCACTACCACATGTCTACAACACACTAAGTGTCCTCAGACCCCTACTCCACTACCACATGTCTACAACACACTAAGTGTCCTCAGACCCCTAGTCCACTACCACATGTCTACAACACACTAAGTGTCCTCAGACCCCTACTCCACTACCACATGTCTACAACACACTAAGTGTCCTCAGACCCCTACTCCACTACCACATGTCTACAACACACTAAGTGTCCTCAGACCCTACTCCACTACCACATGTCTACAACACACTAAGTGTCCTCAGACCCCTACTCCACTACCACATGTCTACAACACACTAAGTGTCCTCAGACCCCTACTCCACTACCACATGTCTACAACACACTAAGTGTCCTCAGACCCCTACTCCACTACCACATGTCTACAACACACTAAGTGTCCTCAGACCCCTACTCCACTACCACATGTCTACAACACACTAAGTGTGTCCTCAGACCCCTACTCCACTACCACATGTCTACAACACACTAAGTGTGTGTCCTCAGACCCCTACTCCACTACCACATGTCTACAACACACTAAGTGTGTGTCCTCAGACCCCTACTCCACTACCACATGTCTACAACACACTAAGTGTGTGTCCTCAGACCCCTACTCCACTACCACATGTCTACAACACACTAAGTGTGTCCTCAGACCCCTACTCCACTACCACATGTCTACAACACACTAAGTGTGTGTCCTCAGACCCCTACTCCACTACCACATGTCTACAACACACTAAGTGTGTGCCCTCAGACCCCTACTCCACTACCACATGTCTACAACACACTAAGTGTGGCCCTCAGACCCCTACTCCACTACCACATGTCTACAACACACTAAGTGTTTGTCTCACGAACCTACTCCACTACCACATGTCTACAAACACACTAAGTGTGTCCTCAGACCCCTACGTCCACTACCACATGTCTACAACACACCTAAGTGTGTCCTCAGACCCCTACTCCACTACCACATGTCTACAACACACTAAGTGTGTGTCCTCAGACCCCTACTCTACTACCACATGTCTACAACACACTAAGTGTGTGTCCTCAGACCCCTACTCCACTACCACATGTCTACAACACACTAAGTGTGTGTCCTCAGACCCCTACTCCACTACCACATGTCTACAAACACACTAAGTGTGTGTCCTCAGACCCCTACTCCACTACCACATGTCTACAACACACTAAGTGTGTGTCCTCAGACCCCTACTCCACTACCACATGTCTACAACACACTAAGTGTGTGTCCCTCAGACCCTACTCCACTACCACATGTCTACAACACACTAAGTGTGTCCTCAGACCCCTACTCCACTACCACATGTCTACAACACACTAAGTGTGTGTCCCCTCAGACCCCTAATCCACTACCACATGTCTACAACACACTAAGTGTGTGTCCTCAGACCCTACGTCCACTACCACATGTCTACAACACACTAAGGTGTGTGTCCTCAGACCCCTACTCCACTACCACATGTCTACAACACACTAAGTGTGTGGCTCAGACCCCTAGTCCACTACCACATGTCTACAACACACTAAGTGTCCTCAGACCCCTACTCCACTACCACATGTCTACAACACACTAAGTGTCCTCAGACCCCTACTCCACTACCACATGTCTACAACACACTAATGTGTGCCTCAGACCTACCGTCCCACTACCACATGTCTACACACACTAAGTGTCCTCAGACCCCTACTCCACTACCACATTACAAACCACTAAGTGTTGTCCTCAGACCCCTAGTCCACTCACCACATGTCTACAAACACACATAAGTGTGATCCTCAGACCCCATACTCCACTACCACATGTCTACAACACACTAAGTGTGTGTCCTCAGACCCCTACTCACTACCACATGTCTACAACACACTAAGTGTGTGTCCTCAGACCCCTACTCCACTACCACATGTCTACAACACACTAAGTGTGTGTCCTCAGACCCCTACTCCACTACCACATGTCTACAACACACTAAGTGTGTGTCCTCAGACCCCTACTCCACTACCACATGTCTACAACACACTAAGTGTGTGCCCTCAGACCCTACTCCACTACCACATGTCTACAACACACTAAGTGTGTGCCTCAGACCCCTACTCCACTACCACATGTCTACAACACAACAAGTGTGTCCTCAGAACCCTACTCCACTACCACATGTCTACAACACACTAAGTGTTGTCCTCAGACCCCTAGTCCACTACCACATGTCTACAACACACTAAGTGTCTGTCCTCAGACCCCTACTCCACTACACATGTCTACAACACACTAAGTGTGTGTCCTCAGACCCCTACTCCACTACCACATGTCTTACAACACACTAAGTGTTGTCCTCAGGACCCCTACTCCACTACCACATGTCTACAAACACACTAAGTGTGTGTCCTCAGACCCCTACTCCACTACCACATGTCTACAACACACTAAGGTGTGTGTCCTCAGACCCCTACTCCACTACCACATGTCTTACAACACACTAAGTGTGTGTCCTCAGACCCCTACTCCACTACCACATGTCTACAACACACTAAGTGTGTGCCCTCAGACCCCTACTCCACTACCACATGTCTACAACACACTAAGTGTGTGCCTCAGACCCCTACTCCACTACCACATGTCTACAACACACTAAGGTGTGTCTCAGAACCCTACTCCACTACCACATGTCTACAACACCATAAGTGTGTGTCCTCAGACCCCTCGCCACTACCACATGTCTACAACACACTAAGTGTGGTCCTCAGACCCCTACTCCACTACCACATGTCTACAACACACTAAGTGTCCTCAGACCCTAGTCCACTACCACATGTCTACAACACACTAAGTGTCCTCAGACCCTACTCCACTACCACATGTCTACAACACACTAAGTGTCCTCAGACCCCTACTCCACTACCACATGTCTACAACACACTAAGTGTCCTCAGACCCCTACTCCACTACCACATGTCTACAACACACTAAGTGTCCTCAGACCCCTACTCCACTACCACATGTCTACAACACACTAAGTGTCCTCAGACCCCTACTCCACTACCACATGTCTACAAACACTAAGTGTCCTCAGACCCTACTCCACTACCACATGTCTACAACACACTAAGTGTGTGTCCTCAGACCCCTACTCCACTACCACATGTCTACAACACACTAAGTGTGTGTCCTCAGACCCTACTCCACTACCACATGTCTACAACACACTAAGTGTGTGTCCTCAGACCCCTACTACTCCACTACCACATGTCTACAACACACTAAGTGTGTTCCTCAGAACCCTACTCCACTACCACATGTCTACAACACACTAAGTGTGTGTCCTCAGACCCCTACTCCACTACCACATGTCTACAACACACTAAGTGTGTGTCCTCAGACCCCTACTCCACTACCACATGTCTACAACACACTAAGTGTGTGTCCTCAGACCCCTACTCCACTACCACAGTCTACAACACACTAAGTGTGTGTCCTCAGACCCCTACTCCACTACCACATGTCTACAACACACTAAGTGTGTGTCCTCAGACCCCTACTCCACTACCACATGTCTACAACACACTAAGTGTGTGTCCTCAGACCCCTACTCCACTACCACATGTCTACAAACACTAAGTGTGTCCTCAGACCCCTACTCACTACCACATGCTACAACACACTAAGTGTGTGTCCTCAGACCCCTACTCCACTACACATGTCTACACACACTAAGTGGTGGTCTCAGACCCCTACTCCACTACCACCATGTCTACAACACACTAAGTGTGTGTCCTCAGACCCCTACTCCACTACCACATGTCTACAACACACTAAGTGTGTGCCTCAGACCCCTACTCCACTACCACATGTCTACAACACACTAAGTGTGTGCACTCAGACCCCTACTCCAACCACATGTCTACAACACACTAAGTGTGTCCCCCAGACCCCACTCCACTACAACATGTCTACAACACACTAAGTGTGTGCCCTCAGACCCCTACCCACTACCACATGTCTACAACACACTAAGTGTTGTCCTCAGAACCTACTCCAACCACATGTCTACAACACACTAAGTGTATGTCCTCCCCTCGTCCACTACCACATGTCTACAACACACTAAGTGTGTGTCCTCAGACCCCTACTCCACTACCACATGTCTACAACACACTAAGTGTGTGTCCTCAGACCCCTACTCCACTACCACATGTCTACAACACACTAAGTGTGTTTCCTCAGACCCCTACTCCAACTACCACATGTCCTACAACACACTAAGTGGTGTGTCCTCAGACCCCTATCCACTACACATGTCTACAACACACTAAGTGTGTGCTCTCAGACCCCTAGTCCACTACCACATGTCTACAACACACTACGTGTGTGTCCTCAGACCCTAGTCCACTACCACATGTCTACAACACACTAAGTGTGTGTCCTCTCAGACCCCTACTCCACTACCACATGTCTACAACACACTAAGTGTGTGTCCTCAGACCCCTGTCCACTACCACATGTTACAAACCACCTAAGTGTGTGTCCTCAGACCCTAGTCCACTACCACATGTCTACAACACACTAATGTGTGTGTCCTCAGACCCTACTCCACTACCACATGTCTACAACACACTAAGTGTGTGTCCTCAGAACCCGACCACTACCACATGTCTACAACACACTAAGTGTCCTCAGACCCCTAGTCCACTACCACATGTCTACAACACAATAAGTGTCCTCAGACCCATTACTCCACTACCACATGTCTACAACACACTAAGTGTCCTCAGACCTAGTCCATACCACATGTCGACAACACAGGAAGTGTCCTCAGACCCCTACTCCACTACCACATGTCTACAACACACTAAGTGTCCTCATACCCCTACTCCACTACCACATGTCTACAACACTCTAAGTGTCCTCAGACCCCTACTCCACTACCACATGTCTACAACACACTAGTGTCCTCAGACCCCTACTCCACTACCACATGTCTACAACACACTAAGTGTCCTCAGACCCCTACTCCACTACACATGTCTACAACACACTAAGTGTCCTCAGACCCCTAGTCCTACCACATGTCTACAACACACTAAGTGTCCTCAGACCATTACTCCACTACCACATGTCTACAACCACACTAAGTGTCCTCAGACCCCTACTCCACTACCACATGTCTACACACACACTAAGTGTCCTCAGACCCCTACTCCACTACACCACATGTCTACAACAACTAAGTGTCTCAGACCCTACTCACTACCACATGTCTACAACACACTAAGTGTCCTCAGACCCCTACTCCACTACCACATGTCTACAACACACTAAGTGTGTGTCCTCAGACCCCTA
>NW_022263113.1:2500-17500 GCF_002021735.2 Oncorhynchus kisutch
AGTTTAGCCTACTGAAACACCCTGCTCAAACAGAGGGATGCTATGTTAGCTAGCTGGCTATAACAGAGGGATGCTGTGTTAGCTAGCTGGCTATAACAGAGGGATGCTATGTTAGCTAGCTGGCTATAACAGAGCGATGCTATGTTAGCTAGCTGGCTATAACAGAGGGATGCTGTGTTAGCTAGCTGGCTATAACAGAGGATGCTATGTTAGCTAGCTGGCTATAACAGAGCGATGCTATGTTAGCTAGCTGGCTATAACAGAGCGATGCTATGTTAGCTAGCTGGCTATAACAGAGGGATGCTGTGTTAGCTAGCTGGCTATAACAGAGGGATGCTATGTTAGCTAGCTGGCTATAACAGAGCGATGCTATGTTAGCTAGCTGGCTATAACAGAGGGATGCTGTGTTAGCTAGCTGGCTATAACAGAGGGATGCTATGTTAGCTAGCTGGCTATAACAGAGCGATGCTATGTTAGCTAGCTGGCTATAACAGAGCGATGCTATGTTAGCTAGCTGGCTATAACAGAGCGATGCTATGTTAGCTAGCTGGCTATAACAGAGGGATGCTGTGTTAGCTAGCTGGCTATAACAGAGGGATGCTGTGTTAGCTAGCTGGCTATAACAGAGAGATGCTATGTTAGCTAGCTGGCTATAACAGAGGGATGCTGTGTTAGCTAGCTGGCTATAACAGAGGGATGCTATGTTAGCTAGCTGGCTATAACAGAGGGATGCTATGTTAGCTAGCTGGCTATAACAGAGGGATGCTATGTTAGCTAGCTGGCTATAACAGAGGGATGCTATGTTAGCTAGCTGGCTATAACAGAGGGATGCTATGTTAGCTAGCTGGCTATAACAGAGGGATGCTATGTTAGCTAGCTGGCTATAACAGAGGGATGCTATGTTAGCTAGCTGGCTATAACAGAGCTGGCTATGACTCCCCAACACAACACTGGAACTCAGGGGTGTATTCATTCTGCCGATTCTGTTGTAAACGGAACAAAACGGGGATAAACAGACCTGAATGTGTCCAATAGAAACACTCGTTGCAACTGTTGTACGAATGATATTGTCACTGTCTGTCACCTCATATTTCTCTCTCGACCTGTGGGCACCTTCGTTGTAAATTTCATTCATAGGCTAGTGGTCAGATGGTTTCATGTTATGGTGGTCAGATGGTTTCATGTTATGGTGGTCAGATGGTTTAGATGGTTTCATGTTATGGTGGTTTCATGTTATGGTGTTCAGATGGTTTCATGTTATGGTGGTCAGATGGTTTAGATGGTTTCATGTTATGGTGGTCAGATGGTTTAGATGGTTTCATGTTATGGTGGTCAGATGGTTTAGATGGTTTCATGTTATGGTGGTCAGATGGTTTAGATGGTTTCGTGTTATGGTGGTCAGATGGTTTCATGTTATGGTGGTCAGATGGTTTCATGTTATGGTGGTCAGATGGTTTAGATGGTTTCATGTTATGGTGGTCAGATGGTTTCATGATATGGTGGTCAGATGGTTTCATGTTATGGTGGTCAGATGGTTTAGATGGTTTCATGTTATGGTGGTCAGATGGTTTCATGATATGGTGGTCAGATGGTTTCATGTTATGGTGGTCAGATGGTTTAGATGGTTTCGTGTTATGGTGGTCAGATGGTTTCATGTTATGGTGTTTAGATGGTTTCATGTTATGGGTGTTAGAAGGCTTCCTCTCTGTCTGTATCTGGGTGATGTCAGGCATTAGAGGGACTGTGCAGCAGATTAGCCTTTGCGTATATTATCCAAGCACTCAGAAGGGTCAATTTGTTCTTGTTAGAGCTCCCTCTTCTTTGATCTGACCAGACAAGGACTGGGAATACTATCACAGAGGGAGAGTGGAGGGAAGTGGAGGACAGGAGAGGGGGAATGAGATCTGATCAGACAAGGTATCACAGAGGGAGAGAGGAGAGGGAGAGGAGAGGAGAGGAGAAGAGAGAGAAGAGAAGAGAGAGAAGAGAAGAGAAGAGAAGAGAAGAGAAGAGAAGAGAAAGAGAAGAGAAGAGAAGAGAAGAGAAGAGAAGAGAAGAGAAGAGAAGAGAGAGAAGAGAAGAGAAGAGAAGAGAAGAGAAGAGAAGAAGAGAAGAAGAAGAGAAGAGAAGAGAAGAGAAGAGAAGAGAGGAGGGAGAGGAGAGGAGAGGAGAGGAGAGGAGAGGAGAGGAGAGGAGAGGAGAGGAGAGAGAGGAGGAGATCTGACCATACTTTCATGCTCTCTTTCATAAGATCCTTTCCTTTGCTCTTTAACTAACCCATTCCAGCATCTTCTAGAAACAAGATGGAAGCCAAGTATCAGTTGAAAAAGAACAGCAACAGAGAAGAGTCCAACTGGATCTAATACCTCAGGAATGGAGAGGGACTGTCCCCAACGACAAAACACACATATACACACACACACACACACAATGGCTTAGCAGTGACTGTTCTCGGGAATGGGGAGGGACTGTCCCAACGACAAAACACACACACACACACACAATGGCTTAGCAGTGACTGTTCTCGCGTCGAAACCAAAATATCAACGCATCAATCTGAGATGCCTTTGGGCCCCACACACCCACTACTACTGCTCCTATCTTAACACACACTACTGTTACTACTGCTCCTATCTTAACACACACTACTGCTACTACTGCTTCTATCTTAACACACACTACTACTGCTGCTCCTATCTTAACACACACCACTACTACTACTGCTGGTCTTATCTTAACACACACTACTGTTACTACTGCTCCTATCTTAACACACACCACTACTAATACTGCTGCTCCTATCTTAACACACCCCACTACTACTGCTCCTATCTTAAACACACACTACTGTTACTACTGCTCATATCTTAACACACTCCACTACTACTGCTGCTCCTATCTTAACACACACCACTACTACTACTGCTGCTCTTATCTTAACACACACTACTGTCACTACTGCTCCTATCTTAACACACCCCACTACTACTGCTGCTCTTATCTTAACACCACCACTACTACTACTGCTGCTCTTATCTTAACACACACTACTACTACTACTACTCCTATCTTAACACACACCACTACTACTACTGCTGCTCTTATCTTAACACACACTACTACTACTACTGCTCCTATCTTAACACACACTACTACTACTCCTATCTTAACACACACCACTACTACTACTGCTGCTCCTATCTTAACACACACCACTACTACTACTGCTGCTCCTATCTTAACACACCACTACTACTACTGCTGCTCCTATCTAACACACACAGCTACTACTGCTGCTCCTATCTTAACACACTACTACTACTGCTGCTCCTATCTTAACACACACCACTACTACTACTGCTGCTCCTATCTTAACACACACCACTACTACTGCTGCTCCTATCTTAACACACACTACTACTGCTGCTCCTATCTTAACACACCACTACTACTACTGCTGCTCCTATCTTAACACACACCGCTACTACTACTGCTGCTCCTATCTTAACACACTACTCCTACTACTGCTGCTCCTATCTTAACACACACCGCTACTACTACTGCTGCTCCTATCTTAACACACACCACTACTACTACTGCTGCTCCTATCTTAACACACCACTACTACTGCTGCTCCTATCTTAACACACACTACTACTACTACTGCTGCTCCTATCTTAACACACACCACTACTACTACTGCTCCTATCTTAACACACTACTACTAATACTGCTCCTATCTTAACACACCACTACTAATACTGCTCCTATCTTAAAACACACCACTAACTACTGCTGCTCCTATCTTAACACACCACTACTACTACTGCTGCTCCTATCTTAACACACACCACTACTACTGCTGCTCCTATCTTAACACACTACTACTAATACTGCTCCTATCTTAACACACACCACTACTACTACTGCTCCTATCTTAACACACACCACTACTACTACTGCTCCTATCTTAACACACTACTACTAATACTGCTCCTATCTTAACCACACTACTACTACTACTGCTCCTATCTTAACACACACTACTACTACTACTACTCCTATCTTAACACACACCACTACTACTACTGCTGCTCCTATCTTAACACACCACTACTACTGCTGCTCCTATCTTAACACACCACTACTACTACTGCTGCTCCTATCTTAACACACACCGCTACTACTGCTGCTCCTATCTTAACACACTACTACTACTGCTGCTCCTATCTTAACACACACCACTACTACTACTGCTGCTCCTATCTTAACAACACCCACTACTACTGCTGCTCCTATCTTAACACACACTACTACTGCTGCTCCTATCTTAACACACCACTACTACTACTGCTGCTCCTATCTTAACACACCGCTACTACTACTGCCGCTCCTATCTTAACACACCACTACTACTGCTGCTCCTATCTTAACACACACTACTACTACTACTGCTGCTCCTATCTTAACACACACCACTACAACTACTTGCTGCTCCTATCTTAACACACACTACTACTGCTGCTCCTATCTTAACACACCACTACTACTACTGCTGCTCCTATCTTAACACACACCACTACTACTGCTGCTCCTATCTTAACACACTACTACTAATACTGCTCCTATCTTAACACACACCACTACTACTACTGCTCCTATCTTAACACACACCACTACTACTACTGCTCCTATCGTAACACACTACTACTAATACTGCTCCTATCTTAACACACCACTACTAATACTGCTCCTATCTTAACACACACCACTAATACTGCTGCTCCTATCTTAACACACCACTACTACTACTGCTGCTCCTATCTTAACACACACCACTACTACTGCTGCTCCTATCTTAACACACTACTACTAATACTGCTCCTATCTTAACACACACCACTACTACTACTGCTCCTATCTTAACACACACCACTACTACTACTGCTCCTATCTTAACACATTACTACTAATACTGCTCCTATCTTAACACACTACTACTACTACTGCTCCTATCTTAACACACACTACTACTACTACTACTCCTATCTTAACACACACCACTACTACTACTGCTGCTCCTATCTTAACACACACCACTACTACTACTGCTGCTCCTATCTTAACACACCACTACTACTACTGCTGCTCCTATCTTAACACACACCGCTACTACTGCTGCTCCTATCTTAACACACTATACTACTGCTGCTCCTATCTTAACACACACCACTACTACTACTGCTGCTCCTATCTTAACACACACCACTACTACTGCTGCTCCTATCTTAAACACACACTACTACTGCTGCTCCTATCTTAACACACCACTACTACTACTGCTGCTCCTATCTAACACACACCGCTACTACTACTACTGCTCCTATCTTAACACACTACTCCTACTACTGCTGCTCCTATCTAACACACACCGCTACTACTACTGCTGCTCCTATCTTAACACACACCACTACTACTACTGCTGCTCCTATCTTAACACACCACTACTACTGCTGCTCCTATCTTAACACACACTACTACTACTACTGCTGCTCCTAACTTAACACACACTACTACTGCTGCTCCTATCTTAACACACCACTACTACTACTGCTGCTCCTATCTTAACACACACCACTACTACTGCTGCTCCTATCTTAACACACTACTACTAATACTGCTCCTATCTTAACACACACCACTACTACTACTGCTCCTATCTTAACACACACCACTACTGCTCCTATCTTAACACACTACTACTAATACTGCTCCTATCTTAACACACCACTACTAATACTGCTCCTATCTTAACACACACCACTACTACTACTGCTCCTATCTAACACACACCACTACTACTACTGCTCCTATCTTAACACACTACTACTAATACTGCTCCTATCTTAACACACCACTACTACTACTGCTCCTATCTTAACACACACCACTACTACTACTGCTCCTATCTTAACACACTACTACTAATACTGCTCCTATCTTAACACACACCACTACTACTGCTGCTGCTCCTATCTTAACACACACCGCTACTACTACTGCTGCTCCTATCTTAACACACACCACTACTACTGCTGCTCCTATCTTAACACACTAGTACTAATACTGCTCCTATCTTAACACACACCACTACTACTACTGCTCCTATCTTAACACACACCACTACTACTGCTGCTGCTCCTATCTTAACACACACCGCTACTACTACTGCTGCTCCTATCTTAACACACCACTACTACTACTGCTCCTATCTTAACACACTACTACTAATACTGCTCCTATCTTAACACACACTACTGTTACTACTGCTCCTATCTTAACACACCACCACTACTACTACTGCTGCTCCTATCTTAACACACACGCTACTACTACTGCTGCTCCTATCTTAACACACACCACTACTACTACTGCTGCTCCTATCTTAACACACCACTACTACTGCTGCTCCTATCTTTACACACACTACTACTACTACTGCTGCTCCTATCTTAACACACACTACTACTGCTGCTCCTATCTTAACACACCACTACTACTACTGCTGCTCCTATCTTAACACACACCACTACTACTGCTGCTCCTATCTTAACACACTACTACTAATACTGCTCCTATCTTAACACACACCACTACTACTACTGCTCCTATCTTAACACACACCACTACTGCTCCTATCTTAACACACTACTACTAATACTGCTCCTATCTTAACACACCACTACTAATACTGCTCCTATCTTAACACACACCACTACTACTACTGCTCCTATCTTAACACACACCACTACTACTACTGCTCCTATCTTAACACACTACTACTAATACTGCTCCTATCTTAACACACCACTACTACTACTGCTCCTATCTTAACACACACCACTACTACTACTGCTCCTATCTTAACACACTACTACTAATACTGCTCCTATCTTAACACACACCACTACTACTGCTGCTGCTCCTATCTTAACACACACCGCTACTACTACTGCTGCTCCTATCTTAACACACACCACTACTACTGCTGCTCCTATCTTAACACACTAGTACTAATACTGCTCCTATCTTAACACACACCACTACTACTACTGCTCCTATCTTAACACACTACTACTAATACTGCTCCTATCTTAACACCACACCACTACTACTGCTGCTGCTCCTATCTTAACACACACCGCTACTACTACTGCTGCTCCTATCTTAACACACCACTACTACTACTGCTCCTATCTTAACACACTACTACTAATACTGCTCCTATCTTAACACACACTACTGTTACTACTGCTCCTATCTTAACACACACCACTACTACTACTGCTGCTCCTATCTTAACACACACCGCTACTACTACTGCTGCTCCTATCTTAACACACACCGCTACTACTACTGCTCCTATCTTAACACACACCACTACTACTACTGCTGCTCCTATCTTAACACACACCGCTACTACTGCTGCTCCCATCTTAACACACTACTACTACTGCTGCTCCTATCTTAACACACACCACTACTACTACTGCTGCTCCTATCTTAACACACACCACTACTACTGCTGCTCCTATCTTAACACACACTACTACTGCTGCTCCTATCTTAACACACCACTACTACTACTGCTGCTCCTATCTTAACACACACCGCTACTACTACTGCTGCTCCTATCTTAACACACTACTCCTACTACTGCTGCTCCTATCTTAACACACACCGCTACTACTACTGCTGCTCCTATCTTAACACACCACTACTACTACTGCTGCTCCTATCTTAACACACACCACTACTACTGCTGCTGCTCCTATCTTAACACACACCGCTACTACTACTGCTGCTCCTATCTTAACACACCACTACTACTACTGCTCCTATCTTAACACACTACTACTAATACTGCTCCTATCTTAACACACACTACTGTTACTACTGCTCCTATCTTAACACACACCACTACTACTACTGCTGCTCCTATCTTAACACACACCGCTACTACTACTGCTGCTCCTATCTTAACACACACCGCTACTACTACTGCTCCTATCTTAACACACACCACTACTACTACTGCTGCTCCTATCTTAACACACACCGCTACTACTGCTGCTCCCATCTTAACACACTACTACTACTGCTGCTCCTATCTTAACACACACCACTACTACTACTGCTGCTCCTATCTTAACACACACCACTACTACTGCTGCTCCTATCTTAACACACACTACTACTGCTGCTCCTATCTTAACACACCACTACTACTACTGCTGCTCCTATCTTAACACACACCGCTACTACTACTGCTGCTCCTATCTTAACACACTACTCCTACTACTGCTGCTCCTATCTTAACACACACCGCTACTACTACTGCTGCTCCTATCTTAACACACCACTACTACTACTGCTGCTCCTATCTTAACACACCACTACTACTACTCCTATCTTAACACACACCACTACTACTACTGCTGCTCCTATCTTAACACACACTACTACTACTACTGCTGCTCCTATCTTAACACACACCACTACTACTACTGCTGCTCCTATCTTAACACACACTACTACTGCTGCTCCTATCTTAACACACCACTACTACTACTGCTGCTCCTATCTTTACACACACCACTACTACTGCTGCTCCTATCTTAACACACACCATTACTACTACTGCTCCTATCTTAACACACTACTACTAATACTGCTCCTATCTTAACACACACCACTACTACTACTGCTCCTATCTTAACACACACCACTACTACTACTGCTCCTATCTTAACACACGACTACTAATACTGCTCCTATCTTAACACACCACTACTAATACTGCTCCTATCTTAACACACACCACTACTACTACTGCTCCTATCTTAACACACACCACTACTACTACTGCTCCTATCTTAACACACTACTACTAATACTGCTCCTATCTTAACACACCACTACTACTACTGCTCCTATCTTAACACACACCACTACTACTACTGCTCCTATCTTAACACACTACTACTAATACTGCTCCTATCTTAACACACACCACTACTACTGCTGCTGCTCCTATCTTAACACACACCGCTACTACTACTGCTGCTCCTATCTTAACACACACCACTACTACTACTGCTGCTCCTATCTTAACACACACCACTACTACTGCTGCTCCTATCTTAACACACTACTACTAATACTGCTCCTATCTTAACACACACCACTACTACTACTGCTCCTATCTTAACACACACCACTACTGCTCCTATCTTAACACACTACTACTAATACTGCTCCTATCTTAACACACACCACTACTACTACTGCTGCTCCTATCTTAACACACCACTACTACTACTGTTCCTATCTTAACACACTACTACTAATACTGCTCCTATCTTAACACACACTACTGTTACTACTGCTCCTATCTTAACACACACCACTACTACTACTGCTGCTCCTATCTTAACACACACCGCTACTACTACTGCTGCTCCTATCTTAACACACACCGCTACTACTACTGCTCCTATCTTAACACATCCCACTGCTGCTGCTATGAGAGAAAGAGAGAGACAGAGAGAGGGAGAGAGGGAGAGACAGAGAGAGAGAGAGAGAGAGAGAGAGAGAGAGAGAGAGAGAGAGAGAGAGACAGAGAGAGAAAAGGGATAGAATGACCTCTGACTTCTGAAAGTGCTTTCAGACTCTCCAGAAGCTCCAGGTTAAAACATTCACATCTACAACCCTCGACAGGGAATAACAGGGGACAGGGAGAGAGATGGGATCGCATTTGACTATAATGAAAGTCTTGGAGAAGGCGTAGTGAGCTCAGATTGGGTAAACATCAAAGGTGTCTGTGAGGTTCCTTACAATTTCACCTCATCTCGATGGCGCCTGTCTATCCGGTGCTCACCAGGAAACCCCGTTCAGAAACACATATGCATCCCAAATGTCACCCTGTTCCCTATCTAGTGCACTACTGTTTGACCAGGGCCCAATAAGCTCTGGTCAAACAGTAGTGCACTAGATAGGGAATAGGGTGTAATTTTTGGAGGCAGGCAGGCCACGTCTCGTACATTTCACACAACGCCATGTCGTTGTCAAGTCTCTGTCCGGGTCTCATGTTTCAAATCTCCAATCTCCATGTTCTGAGTCAGAACCCCCTCCGGAATGAATAACACATTGGAATGTTTAAGCTGTCGTTCACAATGACACGGACCCATTGTTCAACCCTGAAACTAAAGCACGGATAGTGGGTACACAACTTCAAAACCAACTTCCCCAAGTGACTTGGTGTGTTGCACACACTGCCACAAGTAGATGGAAGAAGCAACCAGGGAAAAAGGGGGTTTCCTCTGAAAGCACTCGCCACTGTTAACCAAAACACATTAGAGAAGGGGGTGAATTCGTGTTGTTCTCTGGACCAAGACGGGTCGTGAACATGGACAGAGGAAGGTGTGTGAAGAATAAACATGGTGAAGGTTGAACCTGTATAAATCCATTTCCTAGGAAGAGTCAAACCCTCAAGGTGTCGCTGCACTGGACCACGTAGGAGAATTTCAAACAGGAAGACAGTTCTACTTGTTGTGTCCTTTTTTGTGTCCTTGTGTGTGTCCTTGTTTGTGTCCTTGTTTGTGTCCTTGTGTGTCCTTGTTGTGTCCTTGTTTGTGTCCTTGTTTGTGTCCTTGTGTGTCCTTGTTGTGTCCTTGTTCTGTCCTTGTGTGTCCTTGTTGTGTCCTTGTGTGTGTCCATGTTGTGTGTCCATGTTGTGTATCCATTTTGTGTGTCCTTGTGTGTGTCCTTGTGTGTGTCCTTGTGTGTGTCCTTGTGTGTGTCCATGTTCTGTCCTTGTGTGTGTCTTGTCGTGTGTCCTTGTGTGTGTCATTGTGTGTATCCATGTTGTGTGTCTTTGTGTTTATCCAAGTGTCCTTGTTTGTGTCCAACACATGAGCACAACGGAGAATGAGAATGAGTTGCTTCCAATGCAACAGAGGGGGACAGAGAAATGTGAAATTCCATACAGTCAAAACTACCAAGGACCAGCTCTGGTCTGTAGTTCAACATTAGACAGTCAAGACCACCAAGGACCAGCTCTGGTCTGTAGTTCAACATTAGACAGTCAAGACTACCAAGGACCAGCTCTGGTCTGTAGTTCAACATTATACAGTCAAGACTACCAAGGACCAGCTCTGGTCTGTAGTTCAACATTAGACAGTCAAGACCACCAAGGACCAGCTCTGGTCTGTAGTTCAACATTACAGACAGTCAAGACCACCAAGGACCAGCTCTGGTCTGTAGTTCAACATTAGACAGTCAAGACCACCAAGGACCAGCTCTGGTCTGTAGTTCAACATTAGACAGTCAATACTACCAAGGACCAGCTCTGGTCTGTAGTTCAACATTATACAGTCAAGACTACCAAGGACCAGCTCTGGTCTGTAGTTCAACATTAGACAGTCAAGACCACCAAGGACCAGCTCTGGTCTGTAGTTCAACATTACAGACAGTCAAGACCACCAAGGACCAGCTCTGGTCTGTAGTTCAACATTAGACAGTCAAGACCACCAAGGACCAGCTCTGGTCTGTAGTTCAACATTAGACAGTCAAGACCACCAAGGACCAGCTCTGGTCTGTAGTTCAACATTAGACAGTCAAGACCACCAAGGACCAGCTCTGGTCTGTAGTTCAACATTAGACAGTCAAGACTACCAAGGACCAGCTCTGGTCTGTAGTTCAACATTAGACAGTCAAGACTACCAAGGACCAGCTCTGGTCTGTAGTTCAACATTAGACAGTCAAGACTACCAAGGACCAGCTCTGGTCTGTAGTTCAACATTAGACAGTCAAGACCACCAAGGACCAGCTCTGGTCTGTAGTTCAACATTAGACAGTCAAGACCACCAAGGACCAGCTCTGGTCTGTAGTTCAACATTAGACAGTCAAGACCACCAAGGACCAGCTCTGGTCTGTAGTTCAACATTAGACAGTCAAACAGCCTCTCTCTGTGTATAAATAATAAACTATTGATCAGAAAGTCAACATGTACACAGTGAACCAGTCCCCTGAACAGAGTTATGTACCAGTTGTATAATGTGTCGTCATGGCAGCCATTATGTCTGCTGTAAATGAACCGGCCTGTAAAATGAAATATAGACGTTCCTTCCTGTTTGACATTATGTTACAGAAGCACCAAGGCCCAGGGACATAAATCCATGAAGTTGTCTCTCAAATGGCTCCCTATTCCCTTTAGAGTGCACTACTATGGCAAAGGCCCATAGCACTCAGGTCAAAAGTATAGGGAATAGGGTGCCATTTGGGTCTCAGGCATAGAGAGTTGTGATTTAGTGCTGCTTAAAGTGCCTGTATAGAAAACCCTCTGTAGGGAGGTTGTGATTTAGAGCTGTCAGGGGTTGGGTTGTCTGTTGGGTACAACAAGGTCTGGTCCAGATTGACCTCTTGACTAGCTACAGAGAGGATCAAATATACGGATCACAAGGTCCGGTCCAGATTGCCCTCCTGACTAGCTACAGAGAGGATCAATAATATGGATCACAAGGTCCGGTCCAGATTGACCTCTTGACTAGCTACAGAGAGGATTAATAATATGGATCACATGGGTCAGCGCCGCTGTTGTCCCAGACTGGTTGGAATGTCACAACCACCCTCATGTCAATGATCAACCAACAGGGTTTTAACCAGCTGTGCCCACCAGGCAGTACAACATCTGTGTAAACAAGATGGCCTCTCTAAAGTCAGAGCCCAGCCTATCAGTAGCCGTCTGTCATTGGGAGCTCTGCTAGACTAGTACAGATGTACTGGTGGGGTGGTTGGATATTAAAGCCATAGGGTCGTTACAGAGCCCATGCTGTGTGGGTGAAACAGACCCCATGCTGTGTGGGTGAAACAGACCCCATGCTGTGTGGGTGAAACAGACCCCATGCTGTGTGGGTGAAACAGACCCCATGATGTGTGGGTGAAACAGACCCCATGCTGTGTGGGTGAAACAGACCCCATGGTGTGTGGGTGAAACAGACCCCATGCTGTGTGGGTGAAACAGACCCCATGCTGTGTGGGTGAAACAGACCCCATGATGTGTGGGTGAAACAGCTGGTGACCTTGTGACCCTTGGTTGGCTACAGCATTGGAGGTGAATTGTCCCTGTTAGCCACAGTGTTAAACTGGACCCCCGGTGTGACACACACACACACACACACACCCGTTAGCCCCTGTCAGCTGCAGTGTTAAACTGGAACCCGGTGTGACACACACACCCCCGTTAGCCCCTGTCAGCTGCAGTGTTAAACTGGACCCCCGGTGTGACACACAAACACACACAGTGTCCCCCAACCCCCTAGTGAGGCTGGTATAGTCAAGGTCCCCTCACTACTGTCCACCTGCAGATAAGGAGCCCGACACCACAGACTGCAACACAGGGGTACAGGAACAGGTGGAGGAGGGGTCTGTATGTGTGAGACAGCAGACCAGAGCGTGAACAGTGAACCATCCACCATCCACCATGGCTACTACACAAAAGACGCAAAAACCCTCTAAACTCATCCTTAACTCACAGTATTAAAGAGCTCATCCTTAACTCACAGTATTAAAGAGCTCATCCTTAACTCACAGTATTAAAGAGCTCATCCTTAACTCACAGTATTAAAGAGCTCATCCTTAACTCACAGTATTAAAGAGCTCATCCTTAACTCACAGTATTAAAGAGCTCATCCTTAACTCACAGTATTAAAGAGCTCATCCTTAACTCACAGTATTAAAGAGCTCATCCTTAACTCACAGTATTAAAGAGCTCATCCTTAACTCACAGTATTAAAGAGCTCATCCTTAACTCACAGTATTAAAGAGCTCATCCTTAACTCAGTATTAAAGAGCTCATCTCCACCCTCTAAACTCATCCTTAACTCACAGTATTAAAGAGCTCATCCTTAACTCAGTATTAAAGAGCTCATCTCCACCCTCTAAACTCATCCTTAACTCACAGTATTAAAGAGCTCATCCTTAACTCACAGTATTAAAGAGCTCATCTCCACCCTCTAAACTCATCCTTAACTCACAGTATTAAAGGGATCATCTTCGCTCATCATTTACCCTCTACGCTGACTTTAACCACTCCATTATTCATACTGCAGCCATACGGCCTCCAGATACACATCCCTTTAAGACAGAGGGCAGGCAGGACATTACAGACTCCTGTACAGACCATGGCAGATGAAATACAGATATATCATCTAGCCTAGACACACATACGGGGAGGACATTACAGATATATCATCTAGCCCAGACACACATACAGGGAGGACATTACAGATATATCATCTAGCCCAGACACACATACAGGGAGGACATTACAGATATATCATCTAGCCCAGACACACATACAGGGAGGACATTACAGATATATCATCTAGCCCAGACACACATACAGGGAGGGAGGACATTACAGATATATCATCTAGCCCAGACACACATACAGGGAGGACATTACAGATATATCATCTAGCCCAGACACACCTACAGGCCCCCCCAGCCATCTCTTTCTGTGTTCATTTCGCTGGTTTCTGACAATAACAATGTGCAAGGTTGACTATAAATACAGAGGCAGGTTTCAATAACGTGGTTCAATCAGCGAGGTCAACCTTAATGCTCATTTAACTTCATCCAGTAAGCAGAACAGAATTCACTAATGTTTCCTGTTCCATGGGGCATTGTGGGAATTAGATACAGACGCATCATCATCAGCATAGAGTCTAGTTTATTTTCCTGTTTCTTATGAGAGGTGGATAATGGCATTCACCTCTTTACCTTACAGCCTATGAGAGGTGGAGAATGGCATTCACCTCTTTACCTTACAGCCTATGAGAGGTGGAGAATGTCATTCACCTCTTTACCTTACAGCCTATGAGAGGTGGAGAATGGCATTCACCTCTTTACCTTACAGCCTATGAGAGGTGGAGAATG
>NW_022263113.1:22500-42500 GCF_002021735.2 Oncorhynchus kisutch
CCCATCACCATCATCACTGTCATCATCCCCCATCACCATCACCACCATCATCACTGTCATCATCCCCCAACCCCCATCTCAGTTTCCTACAACCCTCCTCTCTCTCTGACAGAATCCTGTTTTGACCTGGTTGACTTAGATAGAGAGAGGAACATGTGTGTGTTTTGACCTGGTTGACCTAGATAGAGAGGGGAGGCACATGTGTGTGTTTTGACCTGGTTGACCTAGATCGAGAGGGGAGGCACATGTGTGTGTTTTGACGTGGTTGACCTAGATAGAGAGAGGAGGAACATGTGTTTTGACCTGGTTGACCTAGATAGAGAGGGGAGGCACATGTGTTTTGACCTGGTTGACCTAGATAGAGAGGGGAGGCACATGTGTTTTGACCTGGTTGACCTAGATAGAGAGGGGAGGCACATGTGTGTGTTTTGACTGAATATGACAGTATTTGCATGTATCATGCCTCACCAATAGACAGACACCCCCCCAGTGGTTACCCCACATCACGCCACATCTGCCAGTTCACCGTCCTCAATGCTATAGCTGTAGTGGTGAAGGCGTTGTTTTGTCTCCCTTGTCCTTACCATTGAAACAAGTGTAGAGGCGGCAGGGTAGCCTAGTGGTTAGAGTGGAGGGCCGGCAGGGTAGCCTAGTGGTTAGAGTGGAGGGCCGGCAGGGTAGCCTAGTGGTTAGAGTGGAGGGCCGGCAGGGTAGCCTAGTGGTTAGAGTGGAGGGCCGGCAGGGTAGCCTAGTGGTTAGAGTGGAGGGCCGGCAGGGTAGCCTAGTGGTTAGAGTGGAGGGCCGGCAGGGTAGCCTAGTGGTTAGAGTGGAGGGCCGGCAGGGTAGCCTAGTGGTTAGAGTGGAGGGCCGGCAGGGTAGCCTAGTGGTTAGAGTGGAGGGCCGGCAGGGTAGCCTAGTGGTTAGAGTGGAGGGCCGGCAGGGTAGCCTAGTGGTTAGAGTGTAGAGGCGGCAGTGGTAGCCTAGTGGTTAGAGTGTAGAGGCGGCAGGGTAGCCTAGTGGTTAGAGTGTAGAGGCGGCAGGGTAGCCTAGTGGTTAGAGTGTAGAGGCGGCAGGGTAGCCTAGTGGTTAGAGTGGAGGGGCGGCACGGTAGCCTAGCGGTTAGAGTGTAGAGGCGGCAGGGTAGCCTAGTGGTTAGAGTGTAGATGCGGCATGGTAGCCTAGTGGTTAGAGTGTAGAGGCGGCAGGGTAGCCTAGTGGTTAGAGTGTAGAGACGGCAGGGTAGCCTAGTGGTTAGAGCGTTGGACTAGTAACCGAAAGGTTGCAAGTTCAAATCCCCGAGCTGACAAGGTACAAAATCTGTCATTCTGCCCCTGAACAGGCAGTTAACCCACTGTTCCTCGGCCGTCATTGAAAATAAGAATGTGTTCTTAACTGACTTGTCTCGTTAAATAAAGGTTAAAAAAAATACAAATTTAAAAATGACAACGAAATGTAGACTGAGAAACAAGCTGTTGATTATTGATGTGAAACTCAACTTCCTGACTCCTGACTCCTCCTCTCTCCGTGAGGTCTATGACCTTTCACCCTTCAGCCTTCGACCCTTTGATATCTCCTAGCAGGTTTTAATACAGGAGGCTTTGACACCACGGTGTCCGGGTGTGGTTGTAGTTAGCAGGGGAACCACAGAGCTGCCATCATTTGAACTATGTAGAAAATAAACCACGCAGCCATACACACACACGCACACACACGGACACGCACGCACGCGCGCACACACGCGCGCACGGACACACACGGGTACACACGCGCGCACGGGCACACACAAACACACACACGCATGCACACGCACACACACACATGCACACACACACGCACGGACACACACACACACCTACACACGGCACCATCAGGGGAACTAATGGGCCTTAATGGACACAGAGGAAAAGGGGAACAGTGTTCCTCAGTGAGAGAGCTGCTGAGCATTCTGCCACAATTAGCATCATTAACCGTCTTTGTGCAACATGCGGAGACGACAAGGCTAAAACCCATATCGGGTGTATTCCACACTACACCCTATTCCCTACATAGTGCACTACTTTATTTAGGGTGCCATTTGGGACCGCAGCCGGGAACGCTGGTTAACGACGCTGCTGACGGTGTTCTGATGGCTCTATTATTATGGGATGGAGGATGGAGCTGGCTGTTTCCCAAGGCACCAGGGCCAACTGTCGTATTTCTGCTCCGGTGTCAGCGTGTTGGAAGGAGACGGGCTCTCAGCCTGTTAACAGCTAAAGCACAGGAGGCACCAGGATAAACGTCTCTCTCTCACATCTGAACAGCCAATACAATCTCTGTTGCTAGGCAGAACCTGAGTGATATCTGTTCTAGAACTATCGTAATTTCACATTTTCAAAACACAGGAGGCACCAGGATAAACGTCTCTCTCTGTCGGCTCGGGTGTGAATATCACTCCTGACTGGGGAGAGTCTGTCACAGCGGCGTTTAGCTTCATATCTATTCAATCCGGTTGTATCTTGCTTAGTTTGAGGTCTTGGTACTTCACATAGCAAGGATATTAGTAGGCCTAAATATTGTAGTGTTTTGTGTTTATACTGGCCATGTGCTAATGAAAACGTCCATAAGGTTAAATTGTATATATATATATATTGTTAGGTTCTAAAGTAAAACTTTCGTGGACGATTAGTAAAGTTCAAACCAAGTTTATGTCAATATAGCTTCATAAGACAAAACAACATATTCACACTGATGTTTAACTCTTTCTCCATAGGCTGAGTCTTCCTCCTACACACATCTGAACAGCCAATACAATCTCTGTTGCTAGGCAGAACCTGAGTGATATTTGTTCTAGAACTATCGTAATTTCACATTTTCAAAACCCAACACTAAATACCCCCCCCCCCCCAGTTCCTTTTAGTAATGTCTCCCAACACTGTCCTCTGGTAACTGTGAAACCTATTCCAAAAAGAGTAGGAGGAAGTGGGTTTTAGGGAGGGGGAGAGGAGAGGAGAGGAGAGGAGAGGAGAGGAGAGGAGAGGAGAGGAGAGGAGAGGAGAGGAGAGGAGAGGAGAGGAGAGGAGAGGAGAGGAGAGGAGAGGAGAGGAGAGGAGAGGAGAGGAGAGGAGAGGAGAGGAGAGGAGAGGAGAGGAGAGTAATATCCCCCTGGTCTATCTAGAGACAGGCTATTCCCACCCAGAGGAATCCTGTTATTCACGCTCTTCAGAGCAACAGAAGCACATCCACACACGTTGAAGCGCCGTTGTGCTGCTGGAAGGAGCTCAGGAGAATCCTCATCTCTCTCTCTAAGGACGTTTAGTCATGCTGGCAAAGCAGTGTGTTGTGTCTGTGTTTTCTATCCTTGTGTATCTTTCAGTAAGGGATCTGGTGGATTATGGGTGGTGTAGTCATCAACAGGAACTTAAGGTAAAGGTCAAGACAACATGGAACAGTTTGGAAGGTGGAAGACTCAGAGGACTATGGCTGATAGACTGTTAAGATGACTCAGGGGACTATGGCTGACAGACACTGTTAGTTAGACTCAGAGGACTATGGCTGACAGACTGTTAGTTAGACTCAGGGGACTATGGCTGACAGACTGTTAGTTAGACTCAGGGGACTATGGCTGATAGACTGTTAAGACGACTCAGGGGACTATGGCTGACAGACACTGTTAGTTAGACTCAGAGGACTATGGCTGACAGACACTGTTAGTTAGACTCAGAGGACTATGGCTGACAGACTGTTAGTTAGACTCAGGGGACTATGGCTGACAGACTGTTAGTTAGACTCAGGGGACTATGGCTGACAGACTGTTAGTTAGACTCAGGGGACTATGGCTGATAGACTGTTAGTTAGACTCAGGGGACTATGGCTGACAGAATGTTAGTTAGACTCAGGGGACTATGGCTGACAGACACTGTTAGTTAGACTCAGGGGACTATGGCTGACAGACTGTTAGTTAGACTCAGGGGACTATGGATGACAGACTGTTAGTTAGACTCAGGGGACTATGGCTGACAGACTGTTAGTTAGACTCAGGGGACTATGGCTGACAGACACTGTTAGTTAGACTCAGGGGACTATGGCTGACAGACTGTTAGTTAGACTCAGGGGACTATGGCTGACAGAGACTGTTAGTTAGACTCAGGGGACTATGGCTGACAGACTGTTAGTTAGACTCAGGGGACTATGGCTGACAGACTGTTAGTTAGACTCAGGGGACTATGGCTGACATACACTGTTAGTTAGTAGTATTACTAATAAGTAGTATTACTAATAAGAGTAGATCAGTAGTATTACTAATAAGAGTAGATCAGTAGTATTACTAATAAGAGTAGATCAGTAGTATTACTAATAAGAGTAGATCAGTAGTATTACTAATAAGAGTAGATCAGTAGTATTACTAATAAGAGTAGATCAGTAGTATTACCAGTAGGAGTAGATCAGTAGTATTACCAGTAAGAGTAGATCAGTAGTATTACTAATAAGAGTAGATCAGTAGTATTACTAATAAGAGTAGATCAGTAGTATTACTAATAAGAGTAGATCAGTAGTATTACTAAAAAGAGTAGATCAGTAGTATTACTAATAAGAGTAGATCAGTAGTATTACTAATAAGAGTAGATCAGTAGTATTACCAGTAGGAGTACATCAGTAGTATTACTAATAAGAGTCGATCAGTAGTATTACTAATAAGAGTAGATCAGCAGTATTACTAATAAGAGTAGATCAGTAGTATTACTAATAAGAGTAGATCAGTAGTATTACTAATAAGAGTAGATCAGTAGTATTACTAATAAGAGTAGATCAGTAGTATTACTAATAAGAGTAGATCAGTAGTATTACTAATAAGAGTATATCAGTAGTATTACTAATAAGAGTAGATCAGTAGTATTACTAATAAGAGTAGATCAGTAGTATTACTAAAAAGAGTAGAACAGTAGTATTACTAAAAAGAGTACAACAGTAGTATTACTAGTAAGAGTATATCAGTAGTATTACTAATAAGAGTAGATCAGTAGTATTACTAGTAAGAGTATATCAGTAGTATTACTAATACGAGTAGATCAGTAGTATTACTAATAAGAGTAGATCAGTAGTATTACTAATAAGAGTAGATCAGTAGTATTACTAATAAGAGTAGATCAGTAGTATTACTAATAAGAGTAGATCAGTAGTATTACTAATAAGAGTAGATCAGTAGTATTATTAATAAGAGTAGATCAGTAGTATTACCAGTAGGAGTACATCAGTAGTATTACTAATAAGAGTCGATCAGTAGTATTACTAATAAGAGTAGATCAGTAGTATTACTAATAAGAGTAGATCAGTAGTATTACTAATAAGAGTAGATCAGTAGTATTACTAATAAGAGTAGATCAGTAGTATTACCAGTAGGAGTAGATCAGTAGTATTACCAGCAAGAGTAGATCAGTAGTATTACTAATAAGAGTAGATCAGTAGTATTACTAATAAGAGTAGATCAGTAGTATTACTAATAAGAGTAGATCAGTAGTATTACTATACTAATAAGAGTAGATCAGTAGTATTACTAATAAGAGTAGATCAGTAGTATTACCAGTAGGAGTACATCAGTAGTATTACTAATAAGAGTCGATCAGTAGTATTACTAATAAGAGTAGATCAGTAGTATTACTAATAAGAGTAGATCAGTAGTATTACTAATAAGAGTAGATCAGTAGTATTACTAATAAGAGTAGATCAGTAGTATTACCAGTAAGAGTAGATCAGTAGTATTACTAATAAGAGTAGATCAGTAGTATTACTAATAAGAGTAGATCAGTAGTATTACTAATAAGAGTAGATCAGTAGTATTACTAATAAGAGTATATCAGTAGTATTAGTAATAAGAGTAGATCAGTAGTATTACTAATAAGAGTAGATCAGTAGTATTACTAATTAGAGTAGATCAGTAGTATTATTAATAAGAGTAGATCAGTAGTATTACTAATAAGAGTAGATCAGTAGGATTACTAATAAGAGTAGATCAGTAGTATTACCAGTAAGAGTAGATCAGTAGTATTACTAGTAAGAGTAGATCAGTAGTATTACTAATAAGAGTAGATCAGTAGTATTACTAATAAGAGTAGATCAGTAGTATTACCAGTAAGAGTATATCAGTAGTATTACTAATACGAGTAGATCAGTAGTATTACCAGTAAGAGTAGATCAGTAGTATTACTAATAAGAGTAGATCAGTAGTATTACTAATAAGAGTAGATCAGTAGTATTACTAATAAGAGTAGATCAGTAGTATTACTAATAAGAGTAGATCAGTAGTATTACTAATAAGAGTAGATCAGTAGTATTACTAATAAGAGTAGATCAGTAGTATTACTAATAAGAGTAGATCAGTAGTATTATTAATAAGAGTAGATCAGTAGTATTACCAGTAGGAGTACATCAGTAGTATTACTAATAAGAGTCGATCAGTAGTATTACTAATAAGAGTAGATCAGTAGTATTACTAATAAGAGTAGATCAGTAGTATTACTAATAAGAGTAGATCAGTAGTATTACTAATAAGAGTAGATCAGTAGTATTACCAGTAGGAGTAGATCAGTAGTATTACCAGCAAGAGTAGATCAGTAGTATTACTAATAAGAGTAGATCAGTAGTATTACTAATAAGAGTAGATCAGTAGTATTACTAATAAGAGTAGATCAGTAGTATTACTAATAAGAGTAGATCAGTAGTATTACTAATAAGAGTAGATCAGTAGTATTACTAATAAGAGTAGATCAGTAGTATTACCAGTAGGAGTACATCAGTAGTATTACTAATAAGAGTCGATCAGTAGTATTACTAATAAGAGTAGATCAGTAGTATTACTAATAAGAGTAGATCAGTAGTATTACTAATAAGAGTAGATCAGTAGTATTACTAATAAGAGTAGATCAGTAGTATTACCAGTAAGAGTAGATCAGTAGTATTACTAATAAGAGTAGATCAGTAGTATTACTAATAAGAGTAGATCAGTAGTATTACTAATAAGAGTAGATCAGTAGTATTACTAATAAGAGTATATCAGTAGTATTAGTAATAAGAGTAGATCAGTAGTATTACTAATAAGAGTAGATCAGTAGTATTACTAATACGAGTAGATCAGTAGTATTACCAGTAAGAGTAGATCAGTAGTATTACTAGTAAGAGTACATCAGTAGTATTACTAATAAGAGTAGATCAGTAGTATTACTAATAAGAGTAGATCAGTAGTATTACTAATAAGAGTAGATCAGTAGTATTACTAATAAGAGTAGATCAGTAGTATTACTAATAAGAGTAGATCAGTAGTATTACTAGTAAGAGTAGATCAGTAGTATTACTAGTAAGAGTAGATCAGTAGTATTACTAGTAAGAGTAGATCAGTAGTATTACTAATAAGAGTAGATCAGTAGTATTACTAGTAAGAGTAGATCAGTAGTATTACTAGTAAGAGTAGATCAGTAGTATTACTAGTAAGAGTAGATCAGTAGTATTACTAATAAGAGTAGATCAGTAGTATTACCAGTAAGAGTAGATCAGTAGTATTACTAATAAGAGTAGATCAGTAGTATTACTAATAAGAGTAGATCAGTAGTATTACTAATAAGAGTAGATCAGTAGTATTACTAATAAGAGTAGATCAGTAGTATTACTAATAAGAGTAGATCAGTAGTATTACCAGTAGGATTAGATCAGTAGTATTACCAGTAGGAGTAGATCAGTAGTATTACTAATAAGAGTAGATCAGTAGTATTACTAATAAGAGTAGATCAGTAGTATTACTAATAAGAGTAGATCAGTAGTATTACTAATAAGAGTAGATCAGTAGTATTACTAATACGAGTAGATCAGTAGTATTACTAATAAGAGTAGATAAGTAGTATTACCAGTTGGAGTAGATCAGTAGTATTACCAGTAAGAGTAGATCAGTAGTATTACTAATAAGAGTAGATCAGTAGTATTACTAATAAGAGTAGATCAGTAGTATTACTAATAAGAGTAGATCAGTAGTATTACTAATAAGAGTAGATCAGTAGTATTACTAATAAGAGTAGATCAGTAGTATTACTAATAAGAGTAGATCAGTAGTATTACCAGTAGGAGTAGATCAGTAGTATTACTAATAAGAGTAGATCAGTAGTATTACTAATAAGAGTAGATCAGTAGTATTACTAGTAAGAGTAGATCAGTAGTAGTTTGATCTCTTCCCCGTTGCTCCATATCTATCAGTGCATCTCCCCTGCATTGAGTTGGGGCTGGTTCTGGTGTTTGCTGCATTGTACAGTACAGTACTGCACAGGCCAATTGTTCTGCTCTCATAAACAGTAGGGAGGCTAGATCTAGGATAAACACCGCAGTTCCACCTGACTGATTGGGGCTGTCTCCTTCTCTTTCTCTCTCTGTCTCTCTTTTTTCATCTCTCTCTGTCTCTCTATCACTCTTCTCTTTCTCTGTCTCGGTCTGTTTTTCTCTGTAGGCCTTATCAATATGCAAAAGTCAATTCATCTTGACCTTGAGCGACATCACATTGGCAGCACACCATGCCAAACCACCGCTATAGACAGAGAGAGAGAGAGAGAGAGAGTGTAAGAGAGTGAGAAAGTGAGAGAGATGGAGAGCCAGAGAGAAAGAGAGACATTGATGCTCACAATGACAAAGAAAGTAATTTGGGCTCAAGCACCGCATTAATCATGCTGATCAAATCTGCTGACTGAGGGTGTACAGCATTCAGCCGATGGGGGATGAAAAGAGGAGAGAGAGAGAGTACATCCCAAATGGCACCCTATTCCCTATGAAATGCACTACTTTAGACCAGGAACAATAGGGCTCTGGTCAGAAGTTGTGCCCTGTATAGGGAACATGATGCCATTTGGGACGCACGCTAAGTTATTCCTATTCGTTGTCCGTGCATTCAGATGAGACTGATGATTTATCGATGGGCTTCGGTTCTGAACATCGCCAAAGACAATGGATGGATAGGTGGACTGTGGGATCTGATGGACAGAACTCCCTGTTTGCCTACATCGCCAAAGACAATGGATGGATAGGTGGACTGTGGGATCTGATGGACAGAACTCCCTGTTTGCCTACATCGCCAAAGACAATGGATGGATAGGTGGACTGTGGGATCTGATGGACAGAACTCCCTGTTTGCCTACATCGCCAAAGACAATGGATGGATAGGTGGACTGTGGGATCTGATGGACAGAACTCCCTGTTTGCCTACATCGTAGTGTAGTTCCAGTAGTTAGCTATATGGTTAAACAGTAGTGTGTAGTTCCAGTAGTTAGCTACATGGTAAAACAGTAGTGTGTAGTTCCAGTAGTTAGCTACATGGTAACACAGTAGTGTGTAGTTCCAGTAGTTAGCTACATGGTAAAACAGTAGTGTGTAGTTCCAGTAGTTAGCTACACCGCTACATGGTAAAACAGTAGTGTGTAGTGCCAGTAGTTAGCTACATGGTAAAACAGCAGCGTGTAGTTCCAGTAGTTAGCTACACCGCTACATGGTAAAACAGTAGTGTGTAGTTCCAGTAGTTAGCTACACCGCTACATGGTAAAACAGTAGTGTGTAGTTCCAGTAGTTAGCTACACCGCTACATGGTAAAACAGTAGTGTGTAGTTCCAGTAGTTAGCTACATGGTAAAACAGTAGTGTGTAGTTCCAGTAGTTAGCTACAGCGCTACATGGTAAAACAGTAGTGTGTAGTTCCAGTAGTTAGCTACATGGTAAAACAGTAGTGTGTAGTTCCAGTAGTTAGCTACACCGCTACATGGTAAAACAGTAGTGTGTAGTGCCAGTAGTTAGCTACATGGTAAAACAGCAGTGTGTAGTTCCAGTAGTTAGCTACACCGCTACATGGTAAAACAGTAGTGTGTAGTTCCAGTAGTTAGCTACACCGCTACATGGTAAAACAGTAGTGTGTAGTTCCAGTAGTTAGCTACACCGCTACATGGTAAAACAGTAGTGTGTAGTTCCAGTAGTTAGCTACACCGCTACATGGTAAAACAGTAGTGTGTAGTTCCAGTAGTTAGCTACATGGTAAAACAGTAGTGTGTAGTTCCAGTAGTTAGCTACACCGCTACATGGTAAAACAGTAGTGTGTAGTTCCAGTAGTTAGCTACACAGCTACATGACAAAAAATAAGTTCAGCTACCACCAAGCTACTGCAAAATGTAGTTAAATGACTAGTTGAACAACATGTAGTTCACTACTCCCGAACACTCACGCACCAGCGCACACACACACAATAAATGGTTGGTCATTGAAAACCCCACTCTCATCATTGACGGCCATTAGAGAGAGAGAGAGCTGATAGTGTAGCTCGGTCTTGATCCTGCCCTATTATCAAGACCCATAACAGAGCACACAGAGTTATGGCCCCCTCTCCCTCTTCCTCTAAAACTCCCTCTTCCTCTCCCTCGTCCTCTTTCTCCATACCTCCCTCTTCCTCTTTCTCCATACCTCCCTCTTCCTCTCCCTCTTCCTCGTTCTCCATACCTCCCTCTTCCTCTCCCTCTTCCTCTTTCTCCATACCTCCCTCGTCCTCTCCCTCTTCCTCTTTCTCCATACCTCCCTCTTCCTCTCCCTCTTCCTCTTTCTCCATACCTCCCTCTTCCTCTTTCTCCATACCTCCCTCTTCCTCTTTCTCCATACCTCCCTCTTCCTCTCCCTCTTCCTCTTTCTCCATACCTCCCTCTTCCTCTTCCTCCATACCTCCCTCTTCCTCTCCCTCCATACCTCCCTCTTCCTCTCCCTCTTCCTCCATACCTCCCTCTTCCTCTTCCTCCATACCTCCCTCTTCCTCTCCCTCCCTTCACCAGGTCATTTCAAAGCACCGGCTGTGGTCATCGCTCTCCTCTCTAGTTCCATTACTAATGGGAGAAATGGGCAGCCATGATTTTCTTCTAAAGAACAAATCACTTTAATTAGGGGTCACTGTCACCCTGCCGAGGTAAAGATCCTCCCTGTTCTCTGTTCTCTGTTCTTGTTTGCTGGGTAAAAATATTAATGAAATTGGTTGCTAATTAACCTTGTGTCCGTTTAACATAAATATGTCTCCATGAATTTAAATGTCTGCCATGACACGGGATTGGAGGGCTGGATGCTTGAGGGATTGGAGGCTTGGGAGATTTGAGGGTTGGATGCTTGGGGATTGGAGGGTTGGAGGCTTGGGAGGTTGGAGGCTTGGGAGATTGGAGGGCTGGAGGCTTGGGAGATTGGAGGGTTGGAGGCTTGGGGGATTAGATGCTTGAGGGATTGGAGGGTTGGGGGATTAGATGCTTGAGGGATTGGAGGGTTGGGATATTGGAAGGTTGGAGGCTTGGGGGATTGGAGGCTTGGGAGATTGGAGGGCTGGAGGCTTGGGAGATTGGAGGGCTGGAGGCTTGGGAGATTGGAGGGTTGGAGGCTTGGGAGCTTAGAGGGTTGGAGGCTTGGGAGTTTAGAGGGTTGGAGGCTTGGGAGCTTAGTGGGTTGGAGGCTTGGGAGTTTAGAGGGTTGGAGGCTTGGGGGATTGGATGCTTGAGGGATTGGAGGGTTGGAATATTGGAGGGTTGGAGGCTTGGGGGATTGGAAGCTTGGGAGATTGGAGGGCTGGAGGCTTGGGGGATTGGAGGGTTGGGGGAATGGAGGATTTGGAGATTGGAGGGTTGGAGGCTTGGAGGATTGGGAGATTGGAGGGTTGGAGACTTGGAGGAATGGAGAGTTGGAGGCTTTGGGGATTGGAGGCTTGAGGGTTTAGAGGGTTGGAGGCTTGGGGGATTGGAGGCTTGAGGGATTGGAGGGTTGGGAGATTGGAGGGTTGGGAGATTGGAGGGTTGGAGGGTTGGGAGATTGGAGGGTTTGATGCTTGAGAGATTGAAGGCTTGTGAGATTGGAGGGTTGGGAGATTGGAGGGTTGGACGCTTGGGGGATTGGAGGCCTGGAGGCTTGGGGGATTGGAGGGTTGGATGATTGGGAGATTGGAGGGTTGGAGTCTTGGGGGATTGGAGGGTTGGAGCATTGGGAGATTCGAGGGTTGGAGGCTTGGGGGATTGGAGGGTTGGAGGCTTGGGGGATTGGAGGCTTGATGGATTGGAGGCTTGGGGGATTGGATGCTTGAGGTCGTGGACCAGCAGTTTTTATTGTTACAATCTTGACAGGAATGCCCAATGCTGGCTGGTGATTGGTTGTTATCTATTCTAGAAATCTAGCTAATCAAAACGTCCAGTCAAGATGTTACCGTATGATTAGAGATGGGAGATTAAGATGGCAGGATGTAACATTTCAAAGGATTTCAGGGGGTATTTCTAGACGTGGATATGAATAAATTAAGTCTCTTATCAGACTGATGATATCAAACAGGGCTAACACACGCAGCAGAAGAAACTAACCTCTCACACTCGCTCCAAAACCTTTGCATTATGCACGCTTCTAAAAAAAACTAAGGCTGTGTCCCACATAGTTCCCTGTTCCCTATATAGTGCACTACTTTAGACCAGGACCCATATGACCCATGTGATGGTCATGAAGGTGATACATGACATTACGATATATCAAAGGGACTCCATGAAGGTGGGAGCACAAATCATTCACAACCCCTCAGCAGGTCGGGCCAATAGTCTGAGAGGCAGAGAAGAAAGGAGGCCATTTTGGGGTTGATAATGGCATGCTGGTAAAATAGTCAAATGGCCTCAGCAGTACAGTAATTGTGGAGGCTTTCAGGCCTGGCAGCCTTCAAGCATGGCAGCCTGGCAGCATGGCAGCCTGGCAGCATGGCAGCCTGGCAGCATGGCAGCATGGCAGCATGGCAGTCTGGCAGCATGGCAGCATGGCAGCATGGCTGTCTGGCTGTGGGATGGACTGAGACAGAGTTTGGATACTGATTCACCCTCCTGCAGCCTGGCAGCCTGGCAGCCTGGCAGCCTGGCAGCCTGGCAGCCTGGCTGTGGGATGGACTGAGGCAGAGTTTGGATACTGATTCACCCTCCTGCAGCCTGGCAGCATGGCAGTCTGGCTGTGGGATGGACTGAGACAGAGTTTGGATACTGATTCACCCTCCTGCAGCATGGCAGCCTGGCAGCCTGGCTGTGGGATGGACTGAGGCAGAGTTTGGATACTGATTCACCCTCCTGCAGCCTGGCAGCATGGCAGTCTGGCTGTGGGATGGACTGAGACAGAGTTTGGATACTGATTCACCCTCCTGCAGCATGGCAGCCTGGCAGCATGGCTGTGGGATTGAATAAATCAATCAAATGTATTTATAAAGCCATTCTTACATCAGCTGATGTCACAAAGTGCTGTACAGAAACCCAGCCTAAAACCCCCAAACAGCAAGCAATGCAGGTGGCTGTGGGATGGACTGATACGGAGGCTGAATCCTGAAATCCTGATTGGACCTCCTGCAGCATGGCACCCTGGCTGGGGGATGGACTAAGATGGAGACTGGATCCTGATTGGACCTCCTGCAGCATGGCAGCCTGGCTGGGGGATGGACTAAGATGGAGGCTGAATCCTGATTGGAGCCCCTGCAGCTTGGCTGTTTGATGGACTGAGACAGAGGCTGTATCCTGATTGGACCTCCTCGGCACTGGCTGACTTTAGTCCCAAAAATAATGTTTAATTTAGAAAGGTGGTTCGGGAGTTAGAATAATGACATGTTTCTGTTTCAGCTCTCTAAATCCCTGCAGTGATGATCATTAGAGAGGTGGATTATATGATTCTGTTTCAGATCTCTAAATCCCTGCAGTGATGATCATTAGAGAGGTGGATTATATGATTCTGTTTCAGATCTCTAAATCCCTGCAGTGATGATCATCAGAGAGGTGGATTATATGATTCTGTTTAATCTATCTAAATCCCTGCAGTGATGATCATCAGAGAGGTGGATTATATGATTCTGTTTAAACTCTCTAAATCCCTGCAGTGATGATCATCAGAGAGGTGGATTATATGATTATGTTTCAGATCTCTAAATCCCTGCAGTGATGATCATCAGAGAGGTGGATTATATGATTATGTTTCAGATCTCTAAATCCCTGCAGTGATGATCATCAGAGAGGTAGATTATATGATTATGTTTCAGATCTCTAAATCCCTGCAGTGATGATCATTAGAGAGGGGGATTATATGATTCTGTTTCAGATCTCTAAATCCCTGCAGTGATGATCATCAGAGAGGTGGATTATATGATTCTGTTTAATCTCTCTAAATCCCTGCTGTGATGATCATCAGAGAGGTGGATTATATGATTCTGTTTCAGATCTCTAAATCCCTGCAATGATGATCATCAGAGAGGTGGATTATATGATTCTGTTTAATCTCTCTAAATCCCTGCAGCGATGATCATTAGAGAGGTGGATTATATAACATGGGTTGTTGCACCCGCGGTGAACGACTCTAAACTAAACTGACAACCACACGCACTTGTATGAGCAACATACAGTCTTCTCTCACAGGTTCTGATACTACCATGTTATCCTGCAGAACCCAACTGTACTGTGAGAACACATTGGTTCTGATACTACCATGTTATCCTGCAGAACCCAACTGTACTGTGAAAACACACTGGTTCTGATACTACCATGTCATCCTGCAGAACCCAACTGTACTGTGAGAACACACTGGTTCTGATACTACCATGTCATCCTGCAGAACCCAACTGTACTGTGAGAACACACTGGTTCTGATACTACCATGTTATCCTGCAGAACCCAACTGTACTGTGAGAACACATTGGTTCTGATACTACCATGTCATCCTGCAGAACCCAACTGTACTGTGAGAACACACTGGTTCTGATACTACCATGTTATCCTGCAGAACCCAACTGTACTGTGAGAACACACTGGTTCTGATACTACCATGTTATCCTGCAGAACCCAACTGTACTGTGGGAACACACTGCTTCTGATATTACCATGTTATCCTGCAGAACCCAACTGTACTGTGGGAACACACTGGTTCTGTTATTACCATGTTATCCTGCAGAACCCAACTGTACTGTGGGAACACACTGGTTCTGTTATTACCATGTTATCCTGCAGAACCCAACTGTACTGTGGGAACTCACTGGTTCTAATATGATGCCCATAGATCAGCTATCGGCTATCACAGCAGAGTTAATCAGAGAGTGAGATGAGCAGCATTATGATGCCCATAGATCAGCTATCGGCTATCACAGCAGAGTTAATCAGAGAGTGAGATGAGCAGCATTATGATGCCCATAGATCAGCTATCGGCTATCACAGCAGAGTTAATCAGAGAGTGAGATGAGCAGCATTATGATGCCCATAGATCAGTTATCGGCTATCACAGCAGAGTTAATCAAGGGGAACGTTTATCATGTTGGGTTATGCATAAATCTAAGTTGAACTTGTTTCAGAGAATAGTGGCCTACAGACAAATATTATTCACTTCTATTTCTCCACCTTTTGTTTGTAGCAAACCACTATCCAATCTCCAACTCGGGGCGATTACCAAATATAATACGATACCTTTTATAAATATAAATATAATATATATTATACCTTTTCAACAAGAGAGCAAATATGTTCCAAAAACTATTTTCACTTTGTCACTCAGCACACCACACTCAGCACACCACACTCAGCACACCACACTCAGCACACCACACTCAGCACACCACACTCAGCACCGACAGACAGAGACAGAGAGGGAGACAGAGAGAGACAGAGACAGAGACAGAGACAGAGACAGAGACAGAGACAGAGACAGAGAGGGAGAGGGAGAGGGAGAGGGAGAGAGAGACAGAAAGAGGGAGACAGGGAGAGAGAGAGAGAGAGAGAGAGAGAGAGAGAGAGAGAGAGAGAGAGAGAGAGAGAGAGAGAGAGAGAGAGGAGACAGAGAGAGACAGAGAGAGAGACAGAGAGGGAGAGAGAGAGAGAGAGATAGAGAGAGAGAGAGATTGAGAGAGACAGAGAGAGATTGAGAGAGACAGAGAGGGAGAGAGAGAGAGAGATAGAGAGAGAGAGATTGAGAGAGACAGAGAGAGATTGAGAGAGACAGAGAGAGAGAGAGAGAGAGAGACAGAGAGACAGAGAGAGAGACAGAGACAGAGAGAGAGACAGAGACAGAGAAACTGGGGAACAGTTAATAGGATTTAAAAATGGGATTTAGTATTTTGCATTTCCCTCTCCAACAATTTGGGTGAAAATACAATGCGATTCAGCTTGGTTCTTTATGAGTTCCCTGGGATCTGGTTCCAGCTATTTGGCCCGGTGACGACCAGCATGGCACGAGTCACACCCATCAGCTACTTCATGCCCACTAGAAGGGAGGGAATGGGGCCATTTACAGAGAGGAGGAGGAGGAGGGTCCACTGACTCTAATGCCAACCTCACGTGTGCCATCTTGTGCCACCACCAGTATCAACCATGACAGCAACAACAACAAAATATTGGTAGAAGATTGTCATAACTTTGTATAACAATGTATCTGTTGAAATGCTACATGTAGAAAGATATTTTGTCTGTTACGGCATAAAATGTGGACCGTTGGGCCGTCCAACAGAGATCTGGGGGACACTGGAACGTCACTGAAAGATTGTCATCCCTCTTGAGGATCAGGGAGGGAACTCTCTCCAGCTCGGATGGTAAACTACCCATCCCTTCATCTTGAGTTGGCACTAAAATAGGATGTTATTTTTCTTCTATACTCTTGTTTTTCTCCAGCAGACAGACGCTGAATCAAAGTGTTTGATCTCTCGCTTCAATCCCAGTCTGTGTTACAGTGGAGAGAGCTGTGATTACTTCTCTTATAGGACAGTTTTTTTTTTTAAAGAGCTCAGATCTAAAACTGACAAAACGGGTTTTTGAAAATCCCATGGATTGAAAAACCCTCCAACAACTCACTAAAAAATAAAAACCAGGAACACCTTAACCGTGAAGTATTGCTCTTTATATCCTGAATGCTGATTGGTTGAAACCGTTATTCCAACCGGTGTCTAAGTCTATGACGTTAAAATGCTTATTTACTCTGTTGCATCTGACTGCTGCAAACGACTGTCTCATCAGCCCAGCCAGGCAATTTATCAACTTGATCTCCACTATAAAAAGCATCTAGACATTATCTCACATTCTTTTTAGACTAACAGTCAGTTTTCAACAGCGAAGATGTGTATAAACCTTGCTGTCTCTCCGACATTTGCAACATTGTTTCAATATTCAAATTCTATCTCCAGTTGACCCATAGTAATGAACATGTCGGGAGTCAGGACGAGACAGACAAGCAGGCAGCGTTTCTCAGCCAGTTAAAATTATGAATTAGCTGGCATAATTTTTATGGACATTGTCACGGTCGTCCTCCTCTTCATCTGAAGAGGAGAGGCGAGAAGGATCGGACCAAAATGCGGCGTCGATGAGTGTCCATGGTAAATCTTTAATACCGAAAGTACTGACACTGGATACAAAACAATAAACAAATGACGACCGTGAAGCTACAACATAGACAATCACCCACAAACAGTGCAACCCAGGCTACCTAAGTATGATTCTCAATCAGAGACAACTAATGACACCTGCCTCTGATTGAGAACCATACTAGGCCGAAACATAGAAATACCCAAATTATAGAAAAACAAACATAGACTGCCCACCCAACTCACGCCCTGACCATACTAACTAAATACAGAACACAGGAAATAAAGGTCAGAACGTGACAGACATACAGTTGAAATCGGACGTTTACACTTTAGCCAAATACATTTAAACTCAGTTATTCACAATCCCTAACATTTATTCCTAGTAAAAAAATCCCTGTTTTAGATCAGTTAGGACCAACACTTTATTTTAAGAATGTGAAATATCAGAATAATAGTAGAGAGAATTTATTATTTCAGCTTTTATTTCTTTCATCACATTCCTAGTGGGTCAGAAGTTTACATACACTTAATTAGTATTTGGTAGCATTGCCTTTAAATTGTTTAACTTGGGTCAAACGTTTCGGGATCCCACAATAAGTTGGGTGAATTTTGGCCCATTCCTCCTGACAGAGCTGGTGTAACTGAGTCAGGTTTGTAGGCCTCCTTGCTCGGACACGCTTTTTCAGTTCTGCCCAAAAATGTTCCATAGGATTGAGGTCAGGGCTTTGTGATGGCCACTCCAATACCTTGACTTTGTTGTCCTTAAGCCATTTTGCCACAACTTTGGAAGTATGCTTGGGGTCAACGTCCATTTGGAAGACCCAATTGCAACCAAGCTTTAACTTTAACTGATGTCTTGAGATGTTGCTTCAATATATCCACAAAATGTTCCTTCCTCATGATGCTATCTATTTTGTGAAGTGCACCAGTCCCTCCTGCAGCTAAGCACCCCCACAACATGATGCTGCCACCCCCGTGCTTCACAGTTCGGATGGTGTTCTTCGGCTTGCAAGTCTCCCCCTTTTTCCTCCAAACGTAACGATGGTCATTATAGCCAAACAGTTTTATTTTATTTTCATCAGACCAGAGGAAGTTTTCCAAAAAGTAAGATCAGCAAGAATTTAAATTAATATAGGGGGAATACTGTCCTCCCTTCGGGGAAATCATTTCATTGCTGCATTTAAAGTACAGGATAAAAGGAATCAGCAACACACACATACACCCACCCACACACATCACACACACACACACACACACACACACCCACACACACACACACACACACACACACACACACACACACACACACACACACACACACACACACACACACACACACACACACACACACACACACACACACACACACACCACACGTCTTGAGTCTTTCCCAGCCATCACTGTCATGATGGTGAATTGATGATGCATCCTGATTGGTGTCGTGTTTCTGTACACTACAGGAGTTACAACAGGACGGGTGGAACCACCGCTGTCAGACACCACATTATCGACCCACCACTCCGCTTCAGAACGCAGGGAGAAATCACATCAAATGGCCAGTTGGTGACGGTGTGTGCACGTGTGCATTAGAGTGCATATCCTGCACACGAGCGTGTGTGTGTGTGTGTGTGTGTGTGGGCTCCTATATTGACCAGAGAACCTGGCCATGACAGTAATTCAATGAATCAGTCTGCAGAGGAGAGGAGCACAGCTGGTCATTCTCTGTGAGCTAGCTTCCTGTTTACAGAGGAGAGGAGCACGGCTGGTCATTCTCTGTGAGCTAGCTTCCTGTTTACAGAGGAGAGGAGCACGGCTGGTCATTCTCTGTGAGCTAGCTTCCTGTATACAGAGAGAACTGCTGTGCTGATCCCCATCAGGAGGCCCAGGCAGGACCAAACAGAACCCCTCTCCCCTACGGAGGCCCAGGCAGGACCAAACAGAATCCACCAACAACCCACTGACAGCCAAACCCATCCCACTGACAGCCCACTAACAACCCACTGAGAGCCAACTAACAACCCACTGACAGCCCACTAACAACCCACTGACAACCTACCAACAACCCACTAACAACCCACTGACAGCCCACTAACAACCCACTGACAACCTACCAACAACCCACTGACAGCCCACTAACAACCCACTGACAGCCCACTGACAGCCCACTGACAACAGACTGACAGCCCACTGAGAACTCACTAACAACCCACCAACAACCCACTGACAACCCACCAACAACCCACTGACAGACCACTGCCAGCCCACTGACAACCCAATGACAGCCCACCAACAACCCACTAACAACCCACTGACAACTCACTGACAACCCACTGACAGCCCACTGACAACTCACTAACAACCCACTGACAGCCCACTGACAACTCACTGACAACCCACTGACAGCCCACTAACAACTCACTGACAACCCACTGACAGCCCACTGACAACTCACTGACAACCACTGACAGCCCACTGACAACTCACTGACAACCCACTGACAGCCCACTAACAACCCACTAACAACCCACTGACAACCCACCAACAACCCACTGACCACCCATCAACAACCCACTGACAGCCCACTAACAACCCACTGACAGGCCACTGACAACCCACTGACAGGCCACTGACAACCCACTGCCAGCCCACTGACA
>NW_022263113.1:50000-75000 GCF_002021735.2 Oncorhynchus kisutch
CATTTCCCATTTCTTCCATTTCAAGGCCGGCGAGGGTCTGGACCCGCTGGGATTAAAAGAAGGAAAGTGTTCCCAGAGCCAGTAAGGAAACTCTCAGCTGCAGTGCCACTATCCCACCCAGAGAACACATTATCTCCAGGGACGGAAAGAGCTTAGTCAGACAGATAAAGAGAGAGATACGTGGGGAGAAAGAAAGAGAGAGAGAGAGAGAGAGAGAGAGAGAGAGAGAGAGAGAGGTGGGGAGAAAGAAAGAGAGAGAAAGAGTGAGAGGTGGGGAGAGAGAGAGAGGTGGGGAGAGAGAGAGAGAGAAAGAGAGAGATACGTGGGGAGAAAGAAAGAGAGAGAGAGAGAGAGGTGGGGAGAGAGAGAGAGAGAGAGAGCGAGAGAGAGAGAGGTGGGGAGAGAGTGAGAGGTGGGGAGAGAGAGAGAGAGAGAGAGAGAGAGAGCGAGAGAGAGAGGTGGGGAGAGAGAGAGAGGTGGGGAGAGAAAGAGAGAGAGAGGATGTATGGAGGATAGAGATAGAAGTTATTTGCAGGTCTTTAATAGAGGGAATTATAACAGCACCCACGTTGTGGCAGGGTGCCAAGCAGCAAACTACAATACCCCAAACCCTACTCTACACACACACACACACACACAGACACACACACAGACACACACACAGACACACACACACACACACACACACACAGACACACACACACACGCCCAGCGCTTTACAATCACCCCCAACCCAACACTACTCTACCATACCTCACACACACACACACACACACACACACACACGCCCAGCGCTTTACAATCACCCCCAACCCAACACTACTCTACCATACCTCACACACACACACACACACATAATGTAATGTCTATACTTCCACCAAACCTCACTAGAGCATCCAATCTGTTCCTCAGACCTGCTGTAATGTCTACACTTCTCCAAACCTCACTAGAGCATCCAATCTGTTCCTCAGACCTGCTGTAATGTCTATACTTCCCCAAACCTCACTAGAGCATTCAATCCGGCTCTGCCTTCCCCCTGGCTCTGTCTTCCCCCCGGCTCTGTCTTCCCCCCGGCTCTGTCTTCCCCCCGGCTCTGTCTTCCCCGGCTCTGTCTTCCCCCCGGATTGTAGACTCGATTGCAGACTAGATTGTAGACTAGATTTCAGACTAGATTGTAGACTAGATTGCAGACTAGATTGCAGACTAGATTCCAGACTAGATTGTAGACTAGATTGTAGACTAGATTGTAGACTAGTTTTCAGACTAGATTGTAGACTAGATTGAAGACTAGATTTCAGTCTAGATTGCAGACTAGATTGCAGACTAGATTGCAGACTAGATTGTAGACTAGATTGCAGACTAGATTGCAGACTAGATTGTAGACTAGATTGTAGACTAGATTACAGACTAGATTGTAGACTAGATTGCAGACTAGATTGCAGACTAGATTGTAGACTAGATTGTAGACTAGATTTCAGACTAGATTGCAGACTAGATTGTAGACTAGATTGCAGACTAGATTGCAGACTAGATTGTAGACTCGATTGCAGACTAGATTGTAGACTCGCTATTGCATAATGGAGGGAGGGACTGTCCTCTTGTCCACTCACCACTCCACACATTAAAGCAGTCAATGAGAGCACAGCAGGGTAAAAGCTATAGCGCGTTGGTTTGGCCGCTCATCACTGAGCACTTTGCTACCAATATAATGAATGTGTCTTTAGGGAGAGAAGTGGTGAAGTGGCCCCATCACTATATGACTCAGAGACAAACACTGTGCTGACTGACCATACTGGGTAGGAAGGACTTCATTGGGACTGTCCCAAAATGACCCCTAGGCACGGAGTCTTACTCCCTATCCCCTACACTCTATTCCCTAGTCCTTACTCCCTATCCCCTATCCCCTACACCCTATTCCCTAACCCTTACTCCCTATTCCCTAGCTCTTACTCCCTATCCCCTAGCCCTTACACCCTATCCCTGAGCTCTTACTCCCTATCCCCTACTCCCTATCCCCTAGCCCTTACTCCCTATACCCTACTCCCTATCCCCTAGCCCTTACTCCCTATACCCTACTCCCTATCCCCTAGCCCTTACTCCCTATCCCCTATCCCTTACTCCCTATCGCCTAGCCCTTACTCCCTATCCCCTAGCCCTTACTCCCTATCCCCTATCCCTTACTCCCTATCCCCTAGCCCTTACTCCCTATCCCCTATCCCTTACTCCCTATCCCCTAGCCCTTACTCCCTATCCCCTAGCCCTTACTCCCTATCCCCTAGCCCTTACTCCCTATCCCCTAGCCCTTACACCCTTACCCTTACTCCCTATACCCTACTCCCTATCCCCTAGCCCTTACTCCCTATACCCTACTCCCTATCCCCTAGCCCTTACTCCCTATCCCCTATCCCTTACTCCCTATCCCCTAGCCCTTACACCCTATCCCTGAGCTCTTACTCCCTATCCCCTACTCCCTATCCCCTAGCCCTTACTCCCTATACCCTACTCCCTATCCCCTAGCCCGTACTCCCTAAACCCTACTCCCTATCCCCTACTCCCTATCCCCTATCCCTTACTCCCTATCGCCTAGCCCTTACTCCCTATCCCCTAGCCCTTACTCCCTATCCCCTACCCCTTACTCCCTATCCCCTATCCCTTACTCCCTATCCCCTAGCCCTTACTCCCTATCCCCTATCCCTTACTCCCTATCCCCTAGCCCTTACTCCCTATCCCCTAGCCCTTACTCCCTATCCCCTAGCCCTTACTCCCTATCCCCTAGCCCTTACACCCTTACCCTTACTCCCTATACCCTACTCCCTATCCCCTAGCCCTTACTCCCTATACCCTACTCCCTATCCCCTAGCCCTTACTCCCTATCCCCTATCCCTTACTCCCTATCCCCTAGCCCTTACTCCCTATCCCCTAGCCCTTACTCCCTATCCCCTAGCCCTTACTCCCTATCCCCTATCCCTTACTCCCTATCCCCTAGCCCTTACTCCCTATCCCCTAGCCCTTACTCCCTATCCCCTAGCCCTTACTCCCTATCCCTTAGCCCTTACTCCCTATCCCCTAGCCCCTACTCCCTATCCCCTAGCCCTTACTCCCTATCCCCTACACCCTATCCCCTAGCACTTACTCCCTATCCTCTAGCTCTTACTCCCTATCCCTATCCCCTAGCCCTTACCCCCTATACCCTACACCCTATCCCCTAGCCCTTACACCCTATCCCCTAGCACTTACTCCCTATCCACTAGCTCTTACATCCTATCCCCTAGCTCTTACTCCCTATCCCCTAGCCCTTACTCCCTATCCCCTAGCCCTTACTCCCTATCCCCTAGCTCTTACATCCTATCCCCTAGCTCTTACTCCCTATCCCCTAGCCCTTACTCCCTATCCACTAGCTCTTACATCCTATCCCCTATCCCTTACTCCCTATCCCTTGCCCTTACTCCCTATACCCTACACCCTATCCCCTAGCACTTACTCCCTATCCCCTAGCCCTTACTCCCTATCCCCTAGCTCTTACTCCCTATCCCCTAGCCCTTACTCCCTATGCACTAGCTCTTACATCCTATCCCCTAGCCCTTACTCCCTATCCCCTAGCTCTTACTCCCTATCCCCTAGCTCTTACTCCCTATCCCCTAGCCCTTACTCCCTATGCACTAGCTCTTACATCCTATCCCCTAGCCCTTACTCCCTATCCCCTAGCTCTTACTCCCTATCCCCTAGCTCTTACTCCCTATCCCCTAGCCCTTACTCCCTATCCACTAGCTCTTACATCCTATCCCCTAGCACTTACTCCCTATCCCCTAGCTCTTACTCCCTATCCCCTAGCTCTTACTCCCTATCCCCTAAGTCTTACACCCTATCCACTAGCCCTTACTCCCTATCCCCTAGCTCTTACATCCTATCCCCTAGCACTTACTCCCTATCCCCTAGCTCTTACATCCTATCCCCTAGCACTTACTCCCCTACCTATCCCCTAGCTCTTACTCCCTATCCCCTAGCTCTTACTCCCTATCCCCTAAGTCTTACTCCCTATCCCCTAGCCCTTACTCCCTATCCCCTAGCTCTTACTCCCTATCCCCTAGCCCTTACTCCCTATCCACTAGCTCTTACATCCTATCCCCTAGCCCTTACTCCCTATCCCCTAGCTCTTACTCCCTATCCTCTAGCTCTTACTCCCTATCCCCTAGCCTTACTCCCTATCCACTAGCTCTTACATCCTATCCCCTAGCTCTTACTCCCTATCCCCTAGCCCTTACTCCCTATCCACTAGCTCTTACATCCTATCCCCTAGCCCTTACTCCCTATCCCCTAGCTCTTACTACCTATCCCCTAGCTCTTACTCCCTATCCCCTAGCCCTTACTCCCTATCCACTAGCTCTTACATCCTATCCCCTAGCTCTTACTCCCTATCCCCTAGCTCTTACTCCCTATCCCCTAGCCCTTACTCCCTATCCCCTAAGTCTTACACCCTATCCACTAGCCCTTACTCCCTATCCCCTATCCCCTAGCTCTTACTCCCTAGCCACTAGCCCTTAGCATTCTCACATAGGTGTTCCTTTTGTCCACATGGGAAAGGGCAGGGTGGAGTGTAATAGAGATTGCATCATCTGTGGATCTGTTTGGGCGGTATGTAAATTGGAGTTGGTCTAGGGTTTCTGGGATAATGGTGTTGATGTGAGCCATGACCAGCCTTTCAAAGCACTTCATGGCTACAGATGTGAGTGCTACGGGGCGGTAGTCATTTAGAGAGGTTACCTTGGCGTTCTTGGGCACAGGGACTATGGTGGTCTGCTTGAAACGTGTATGGTTTTGCAGACTGGGTCAGGGGAGAGGTTGAACATCTCATCGAATGGAATAGTATCACTGCAGGCTGGCAGGCTGGTTGCTTGGCAGCTTGGCGCTGTCACTGTGCCTCTGCCTGGAGATAGCAGGGGTATAAGGGACAGATGTCCGTTTGGAGCCGGGTGATAGATGCCAGGGACATGATAGAACCAGACGTCGCCTCCGGAGAGGAGAAGAGGAGGGCAGGTGGCTGAGAATGGAGGGATAGAGGGATGATGAAGAAGTGTAGAGGCTGTGAGGTGTCGGAGCAGAACAGAAGTCCACACTAAGGAAGGAAACATTCTGCTGGGGACTGTCAGGTAAACATTAGTCACTGGACTCATCCATTCTGCTGGGGACTGTCAGGCTGGTAAACACTAGTCACTGGACTCATCCATTCTGCTGGGGACTGTCAGGCTGGTAAACATTAGTCACTGGACTCATCCATTCTGCTGGGGACTGTCAGGTAAACATTAGTCACTGGACTCATCCATTCTGCTGGGGACTGTCAGGCTGGTAAACACTAGTCACTGGACTCATCCATTCTGCTGGGGACTGTTAGGCTGGTAAACACTAGTCACTGGACTCATCCATTCTGCTGGGGACTGTCAGGCTGGTAAACACTAGTCACTGGACTCATCCATTCTGCTGGGGACTGTCAGGCTGGTAAACATTAGTCACTGGACTCATCCATTCTGCTGGGGACTGTCAGGTAAACATTAGTCACTGGACTCATCCATTCTGCTGGGGACTGTCAGGCTGGTAAACACTAGTCACTGGACTCATCCATTCTGCTGGGGACTGTTAGGCTGGTAAACACTAGTCACTGGACTCATCCATTCTGCTGGGGACTGTCAGGCTGGTAAACACTAGTCACTGGACTCATCCATTCTGCTGGGGACTGTCAGGCTGGTAAACATTAGTCACTGGACTCATCCATTCTGCTGGGGACTGTCAGGCTGGTAAACACTAGTCACTGGACTCATCCATTCTGCTGGGGACTGTCAGGCTGGTAAACACTAGTCACTGGACTCATCCATTCTGCTGGGGACTGTTAGGCTGGTAAACACTAGTCACTGGACTCATCCATTCTGCTGGGGACTGTCAGGCTGGTAAACATTAGTCACTGGACTCATCCATTCTGCTGGGGACTGTTAGGCTGGTAGAACAGAACAGAGTTGACCTACTGTATGTTATCTGGCTATGCTGCGTACCAAACATAGGCTGTAGGCTTGTTCATTTAGCAGAAATTATGATATGATTTTATAGTAATATAGAAAGGATATATTTCCCGTTCCTGAGTGAGTGCGTATATGAAGTGCTCTGTATGCCATGGGCTCTCCGACCCTGTTCCTGTATCTACCCAGTACTCTGTATGCTGTGGACTCTCCGACCCTGTTCCTGTATCTACCCAGTACTCTGTATGCCGTGGGCTCTCCAGCCCTGTTCCTGCAGCTACCCAGTACTCGGTATGCCGTGGACTCTCCGACCCTGTTCCTGCAGCTACCCAGTACTCTGTATGCCGTGGGCTCTCAGACCCTGTTCCTGCAGCTACCCAGTACTCGGTATGCCGTGGACTCTCCGACCCTGTTCCTGCAGCTACCCAGTACTGAGTACCAGGCCATTAGGACCTGATGGAGGGACAATAGAGCCCTGAGTACCAGGCCATTAGGACCTGATGGAGGGACAATAGAGCCCTGAGTACCAGAATATTAGGACCTGATGGAGGGACAATAGAGCCCTGAGTACCAGACCATTAGGACCTGATGGAGGGACAATAGAGCCCTGAGTACCAGAATATTAGGACCTGATGGAGGGACAATAGAGCCCTGAGTACCAGACCATTAGGACCTGATGGAGGAACAATAGAGACCTGAGTACCAGACCATTAGGACCTGATGGAGGGACAATAGAGCCCTGAGTACCAGAATATTAGGACCTGATGGAGGGACAATAGAGCCCTGAGTACCAGACCATTAGGACCTGATGGAGGAACAATAGAGACCTGAGTACCAGGCCATTAGGACCTGATGGAGGGACAATAGAGCCCTGAGTACCAGGCCATTAGGATCTAATGGAGGGACAATAGAGCCCTGAGTACCAGGCCATTAGGACTTGCTGGTAGTTAGAGCCCTGAGTACCAGGCCATTAGCTGGTCGTTAGTGATATGGGTTCTACCAACCTTTTCCTGTGTAGAAGAGGAGATCACAGTGACTCAACAATCAGGTGGAACTTGACTGCGGTCCTGACTAACGACTGTCGGTGTGGCGGTAATATGGTCCCTACAACAGCCCTACACGACGCCACAGTGGGAAACACCCCCTTAGTAAGACCCACCACGGAAAAGTAATTAACTTCAACACTACACACACTTCCTAGACACCTCCTATTCAAGTCAGTTACACATACACACACACACATACACACACACACACACACACACGCACACACACACACCGTTAATATGAGTTGATCCACTGCAGTGGAGAGAGAAAACCGTTACTATAGAGATGAGTTGATCCACTAAATTGTTACTATAGAGATGAGTTGATCCACTACAGTGTTACTATAGAGATGAGTTGATCCACTAAAGTATTACTATAGAGATGAGTTGATCCACTACAGTGTTACTATAGCGATGAGTTGATCCACTACAGTGTTACTATAGAGATGAGTTGATCCACTACAGTGTTACTATAGAGGTGAGTTGATCCACTAAAGTATTACTATAGAGATGAGTTGATCCACTACAGTGTTACTATAGAGATGAGTTGATCCACTACAGTGTTGCTATAGAGATGAGTTGATCCACTACAGTGTTACTATAGAGATGAGTTGATCCACTACAGTGTTACTATAGCGATGAGTTGATCCACTACAGTGTTACTATAGAGATGAGTTGATCCCCTACAGTGTTACTACAGCGATGAGATGATCGACTACAGTGTTAATATAGAGATGAGTTGATCCACTACAGTGTTACTATAGAGATGAGTTGATCCACTACAGTGTTACTATATAGATGAGTTGATCCACTATAGTGTTACTATAGTGATGAGTTGATCCACAACAGTGTTACTATAGCGATGAGTTGATCCACTACAGTGTTACTATAGTGATGAGTTGATCCACTACAGTGTTACTATAGTGATGAGATGATCCACTACAGTGTTACTATAGTGATGAGTTGATCCACTACAGTGTTACTGTAGTGATGAGTTGATCCACTACAGTGTTACTATAGTGATGAGTTGATCCACTACAGTGTTACTATAGTGATGAGATGATCGACTACAGTGTTAATATAGAGATGAGTTGATCCACTACAGTGTTACTATAGCGATGAGTTGATCCACTACAGTGTTAGTATAGTGATGAGTTGATCCACTACAGTGTTACTATAGCGATGAGTTGATCCACTACAGTGTTACTATAGTGATGAGTTGATCCACTACAGTGTTACTATAGCGATGAGATGATCCACTACAGGGGCTAAGAGCAGCAGAATCAATACTGTAGTGGATCAGAATTAATACTGTATAGTATTAATATAGACCTGTATAGTATTAATATAGACCTGTATAGTATTAATATAGACCTGTATAGTATTAATATAGACCTGTATAGTATTAATATAGACCTGTATAGTATTAATATAGACCTGTATAGTAATAATATAGACCTGTAGAGTATTTAATATAGACCTGTATAGTATTAATATAGACATGTAGAGTATTAATATAGACCTGTATAGTATTAATATAGACCTGTAGAGTATTTAATATAGACATGTAGAGTATTAATATAGACCTGTAGAGTATTTAATATAGACCTGTAGAGTATGTAATATAGACCTGTAGAGTATTTAATATAGACCTGTAGAGTATTTAATATAGACCGGTAGAGTATTTAATATAGACCTGTATAGCATTAATATAGACCTGTATAGTATTAATATAGAACTGTATAGTATTTAATATAGACCTGTAGAGTATTTAATATAGACCTGTATAGTATTAATATAGACCTGTATAGTATTAATATAGACCTGTATAGTATTTAATATAGACATGTATAGTATTAATATAGACCTGTATAGTATTAATATAGACCTGTATAGTATTTAATATAGACCCGTAGAGTATTAATATAGACCTGTATAGTATTAATATAGACCTGTATAGTATTAATATAGACCTGTATAGTATTAATATATACCTGTAGAGTATTTAATATAGACCTGTATAGTATTAATATAGACCTGTAGAGTATTAATATAGACCTGTAGAGTATTTAATATAGACCTGTATAGTATTAATATAGACCTGTATAGTATTAATATATACCTGTATAGTATTAATATAGACCTGTATAGTATTAATATAGACCTGTATAGTATTAATATAGACCTGTAGAGTATTTAATATAGACATGTAGAGTATTAATATAGACCTGTATAGTATTAATATAGACCTGTATAGTATTTAATATAGACCCGTAGAGTATTAATATAGACCTGTATAGTATTAATATAGACCTGTATAGTATTAATATAGACCTGTATAGTATTAATATAGACCTGTAGAGTATTTAATATTCACACACCGTCCAGATTCTCCTTCCACTGATTCAACACTCAATGTGACATCATAATGAAACCGTTAGTCGAAGGCAATTTCATGATGTCATTAATTCTTTTAAACACAGGGGTGAAAAACCCCTTGAAAATTTCAGAGCCTTTCAATTTCCTCTCAGCAGTAACAAGAGCCCACTAGCCGACGACTCTAGAATGACCAACGGCTGTGTCGAGGTTCTCTTCCCGAGTGGAGAGCAGGGTAGCAACCGGTACCACTTCAGAAGTTGATCGGTCCACGGCATAATGGGTTGTGTGGAGAAGTTGAAGTCGAGGGAGAGGAAGGAGAGGCGGCAGACTTGCTTTCAGATGAGACACTTTGAGCCCCAAGAAAGTCTTGTGTTTTTTATGGTACCTGTCATCGTGTGTAACAGCTATGGTCTCACGGAGACATCTTGGCTGAATAAATTGGGGCCAAGAACGCTTGGCGGTGCCCAAGACTGATGACAAGCTGTGTTGTACCACACTGCCTCTCAGGCTGTCTTATAACAAACCACCCGCGTCCCAAATGGCAAAACCTATTCCCTCTGTAGTGCACTACTTTAGACCAGGGCTCCCATTGGCTCTGATCAGGAGTAGTGCACTACAGTATAGTGGATAGGGCTCCATTTGGGCTGCTTCACGCTAGGCTGCCAGCTACTAGTGAGATGCCTTCTGCATGGCTTTAGGCCCCCACTGACCTCGCTGTGACACATTACCAGATTAGAACAGCACACTGCCTGGCCCCCAACAACACACGCAAGCAATGCAATTATACCAGGACAACAAACCATCAAAGTTCTGACAAAAAGTCAATTACTGTGGTAACGGGTGATGCTAATGCACTATTGTAGTGGACTGATTGAGGAATAGACATTTAATCACGGGACCTGGGAACGGGGTAAATTACAACTGGTGTCAGAGTTGGGATGTCCTCTAAAGGACACGGGGTCTAGAAATGGCACCCTAATCCCCATGCAAATCAAATCAAATCAAATGGTATTGGTCACATACACGTGGTTAGCAGATGTTATTGGTCACATACACATGGTTAGCAGATGTTATTGGTCACATACACATGGTTAGCAGATGGTATTGGTCACATACACATGGTTAGCAGATGTTATTGGTCACATACACATGGCTAGCAGATGTTATTGGTCACATACACATGGTTAGCAGATGTTATTCGTCACATACACATGGTTAGCAGATGTTATTGGTCACATACACAGGGTTAGCAGATGTTATTCGTCACATACACATGGTTAGCAGATGTTATTGGTCACATACACATGGTTAGCAGATGTTATTGGCCACATACACATGGTTAGCAGATGTTATTGGTCACATACACAGGGTTAGCAGATGTTATTGGTCACATACACATTGCTAGCAGATGTTATTGTGAGTGTAATGAAATGCTTGTGCTCCTAGTTCTGACAGTGCAGTAATATCTAACAGGTAATCTAACAATTCCACAACAACTACCTCATACACACACATCTAAAGGGGTGGAATGAGAATATGTACATATAAATATATAGATGAGTGATGGCTGAGTGGCATCAGCAAGGTGCAGTAGATGGTATAAAATACAGTACAGACATGATATGAGTAATGTACGATATGTAAAACATTATTAAAGTGGCCAGAGATTTGAGTCTGTATGTTGGCAGCAGCCTCTCTGTGTTAGTGGTGGTTGTTTAACAGTCTGATGGCCTTGAGATAGAAGATGTTTTTCAGTCTCTTGGTCCCAGCTTGAAGCACCTGTAGTGACCTCACCTTCTGGATGGTAGCGGGGTGAACAGGCAGTGGCTTGGGTGGTTGTTGTCCTTCATGATCTTTATGGCCTTCCTGTGACATCGGGTGCTGTAGGTGTCCTAGAGGGCAGGTAGTTTGCCCCAGGTGATGCGTTGTGCAGACTGCACCACCCTCTGGAGAGCCTTGCGGTTGAGGGCGGTGCGGTGGCCGTATCAGGCTGTGATACAGCCCGACAGGATGCTCTCAATTGTGCATCTGTAAAAGTTTGTGAGGGTTTTAGGTGACAAGCCAAATTTCTTCAGCCTCCTGAGATTGAAGAGGCGCTGTTGCACCTTCTTCACCACGCTGTCTGTGTGGGTGGACCATTTCACTTTGTCTGTGATGTGTACGCCGAGGAACTTAAAACCTTCCACCTTCTCCACTGCTGTCCCGTCGATGTCGATAGGGGGGTGCTCCCTCTGCTATTTCCTGAAGTCCACGATCATCTCCTTTGTTTTGTTGACGTTGAGCGAGAGGTTGTTTTCCTGACACCACACTCCGAGTGCCCTCACCTCCTCCCTATAGGCTGTCTCGTCATTGTTGGTGATCAAACCCACTACTGTTGTAGTACACTACTTTAGACCAGGACCCATAATGCACTACTTTAGACCAGGACCATAGTGCACTACTTTAGACCAGGACCCATAGTGCACTACTTTAGACCAGGACCCATAGTGCACCACTTTAGACCAGGACCCATAGTGCACTACTTTAGACCAGGACCCATAGTGCACCACTTTAGAACAGGACCCATAGTGCACCACTTTAGACCCGGACCCATAGTGCACTACTTTAGACCAGGACCCATAGTGCACTATGGAGGGAATTCTGGGGTCAGACAACACAATACTAGATGAAACAGGACATATTAAAGCTGACAGAGATTTCACTGAGGACAAAACAAACACACAGCAGACCATGACTTATGGGAGCCAGCTGTGTTGGAGGTGTTCCACCAATCAATTAATACAGAAATGTGCTCGGCCAATCAATCAACAGTGTGTCTGTTCCGCCAAATAGTTGATTGTTCTAGACAGCCAGGACAGAGTATCAATGGTAGAGTGCAAGTCATTACTCAAGCCTTCAGTCACGCCCCCCCCCCCTCCACTACTGCACACTACTGTAAATCACACCCATTAATACTCTTGTGTGGTCTATAATGACACAACACAAGGTCCTGCGCTGCTATGCAAAGTTTAAAGGGTTTTCCTGCATGGTGAACTATCTGTCTGTAGTCCTAGTACCTGTCTCACCCCAGTAGAGGACTGTGGAATGGTAAACTAGCTGTCTGTAGTCCTAGTACCTGTCTCACCCCAGTGAAGGACTGTGGGAGGGTAAACTAGCTGTCTGTAGTCCTAGTACCTGTCTCACCCCAGTGAAGGACTGTGGGAGGGTAAACTAGCTGTCTGTAGTCCTAGTACCTGTCTCACCCCAGTAGAGGACTGTGGGAGGGTAATCTAGCTGTCTGTAGTCCTAGTACCTGTCTCACCCCAGTAGAGGACTGTGGGAGGGTAAACTAGCTGTCTGTAGTCCTAGTACCTGTCTCACCCCAGTGAAGGACTGTGGGAGGGTAAACTAGCTGTCTGTAGTCCTAGTACCTGTCTCACCCCAGTAGAGGACTGTGGGAGAGTAAACTAGCTGTCTGTAGTCCTAGTATCTGTCTCACCCCAGTGAAGGATTGTGGGAGGGTAAACTAGCTGTCTGTAGTCCTAGTACCTGTCTCACCCCAGTGAAGGACTGTGGAATGGTAAACTAGCTGTCTGTAGTCCTAGTACCTGTCTCACCCCAGTGAAGGACTGTGGGAGGGTAAACTAGCTGTCTGTAGTCCTAGTACCTGTCTCACCCCAGTAGAGGACTGTGGGAGGGTAAACTAGCTGTCTGTAGTCCTAGTACCTGTCTCACCCCAGTAGAGGACTGTGGGAGGGTAATCTAGCTGTCTGTAGTCCTAGTACCTGTCTCACCCCAGTAGAGGACTGTGGGAGGGTAAACTAGCTGTCTGTAGTCCTAGTACCTATCTCACCCCAGTAGAGGACTGTGGGAGGGTAAACTAGCTGTCTGTAGTCCTAGTATCTGTCTCACCCCAGTGAAGGATTGTGGGAGGGTAAACTAGCTGTCTGTAGTCCTAGTACCTGTCTCACCCCAGTGAAGGACTGTGGGAGGATAAACTAGCTGTCTGTAGTCCTAGTACCTGTCTCACCCCAGTGAAGGACTGTGGGAGGGTAAACTAGCTGTCTGTAGTCCTAGTACCTATCTCACCCCAGTAGAGGACTGTGGGAGGGTAAACTAGCTGTCTGTAGTCCTAGTATCTGTCTCACCCCAGTGAAGGATTGTGGGAGGGTAAACTAGCTGTCTGTAGTCCTAGTACCTGTCTCACCCCAGTGAAGGACTGTGGGAGGATAAACTAGCTGTCTGTAGTCCTAGTACCTGTCTCACCCCAGTGAAGGACTGTGGGAGGGTAAACTAGCTGTCTGTAGTCCTAGTACCTGTCTCACCCCAGTGAAGGACTGTGGAAGGGTAAACTAGCTGTCTGTAGTCCTAGTACCTGTCTCACCCCAGTGAAGGACTGTGGGAGGGTAAACTAGCTGTCTGTAGTCCTAGTACCTGTCTCACCCCAGTGAAGGACTGTGGGAGGGTAAACTAGCTGTCTGTAGTCCTAGTACCTGTCTCACCCCAGTGAAGGACTGTGGGAGGGTAAACTAGCTGTCTGTAGTCCTAGTACCTGTCTCACCCCAGTGAAGGACTGTGGGAGGGTAAACTAGCTGTCTGTAGTCCTAGTACCTGTCTCACCCCAGTAGAGGACTGTGGGAGGGTAATCTAGCTGTCTGTAGTCCTAGTACCTGTCTCACCCCAGTAGAGGACTGTGGGAGGGTAAACTAGCTGTCTGTAGTCCTAGTACCTATCTCACCCCAGTAGAGGACTGTGGGAGGGTAAACTAGCTGTCTGTAGTCCTAGTATCTGTCTCACCCCAGTGAAGGATTGTGGGAGGGTAAACTAGCTGTCTGTAGTCCTAGTACCTGTCTCACCCCAGTGAAGGACTGTGGGAGGATAAACTAGCTGTCTGTAGTCCTAGTACCTGTCTCACCCCAGTGAAGGACTGTGGGAGGGTAATCTAGCTGTCTGTAGTCCTAGTACCTATCTCACCCCAGTAGAGGACTGTGGGAGGGTAAACTAGCTGTCTGTAGTCCTAGTATCTGTCTCACCCCAGTGAAGGATTGTGGGAGGGTAAACTAGCTGTCTGTAGTCCTAGTACCTGTCTCACCCCAGTGAAGGACTGTGGGAGGATAAACTAGCTGTCTGTAGTCCTAGTACCTGTCTCACCCCAGTGAAGGACTGTGGGAGGGTAAACTAGCTGTCTGTAGTCCTAGTACCTGTCTCACCCCAGTGAAGGACTGTGGAAGGGTAAACTAGCTGTCTGTAGTCCTAGTACCTGTCTCACCCCAGTGAAGGACTGTGGGAGGGTAAACTAGCTGTCTGTAGTCCTAGTACCTGTCTCACCCCAGTGAAGGACTGTGGGAGGGTAAACTAGCTGTCTGTAGTCCTAGTACCTGTCTCACCCCAGTGAAGGACTGTGGGAGGGTAAACTAGCTGTCTGTAGTCCTAGTACCTGTCTCACCCCAGTAGAGGACTGTGGGAGGGTAAACTAGCTGTCTGTAGTCCTAGTACCTGTCTCACCCCAGTGAAGGACTGTGGGAGGGTAAACTAGCTGTCTGTAGTCCTAGTACCTGTCTCACCCCAGTGAAGGACTGTGGGAGGGTACACTAGCTGTCTGTAGTCCTAGTACCTGTCTCACCCCAGTAGAGGACTGTGGGAGGGTAAACTAGCTGTCTGTAGTCCTAGTACCTGTCTCACCCCAGTGAAGGACTGTGGGAGGGTAAACTACCTGTCTGTAGTCCTAGTACCTGTCTCACCCCAGTGAAGGACTGTGGGAGGGTAAACTAGCTGTCTGTAGGCCTAGTACCTGTCTCACCCCAGTAGAGGACTGTGGGAGGGTAAACTAGCTGTCTGTAGTCCTAGTACCTGTCTCACCCCAGTGAAGGACTGTGGGAGGGTAAACTAGCTGTCTGTAGTCCTAGTACCTGTCTCACCCCAGTAGAGGACTGTGGGAGGGTAAACTAGCTGTCTGTAGTCCTAGTACCTGTCTCACCCCAGTGAAGGACTGTGGGAGGGTAAACTAGCTGTCTGTAGTCCTAGTACCTGTCTCACCCCAGTGAAGGACTGTGGGAGGGTAAACTAGCTGTCTGTAGTCCTAGTACCTGTCTCACCCCAGTGAAGGACTGTGGGAGGGTAAACTAGCTGTCTGTAGTCCTAGTACCTGTCTCACCCCAGTAGAGGACTGTGGGAGGGTAAACTAGCTGTCTGTAGTCCTAGTACCTGTCTCACCCCAGTGAAGGACTGTGGGAGGGTAAACTAGCTGTCTGTAGTCCTAGTACCTGTCTCACCCCAGTGAAGGACTGTGGGAGGGTACACTAGCTGTCTGTAGTCCTAGTACCTGTCTCACCCCAGTAGAGGACTGTGGGAGGGTAAACTAGCTGTCTGTAGTCCTAGTACCTGTCTCACCCCAGTGAAGGACTGTGGGAGGGTAAACTACCTGTCTGTAGTCCTAGTACCTGTCTCACCCCAGTGAAGGACTGTGGGAGGGTAAACTAGCTGTCTGTAGGCCTAGTACCTGTCTCACCCCAGTAGAGGACTGTGGGAGGGTAAACTAGCTGTCTGTAGTCCTAGTACCTGTCTCACCCCAGTGAAGGACTGTGGGAGGGTAAACTAGCTGTCTGTAGTCCTAGTACCTGTCTCACCCCAGTAGAGGACTGTGGGAGGGTAAACTAGCTGTCTGTAGTCCTAGTACCTGTCTCACCCCAGTGAAGGACTGTGGGAGGGTAAACTAGCTGTCTGTAGTCCTAGTACCTGTCTCACCCCAGTAGAGGACTGTGGGAGGGTAAACTAGCTGTCTGTAGTCCTAGTACCTGTCTCACCCCAGTGCTGGAATGATGCAGAGCTCACAGGAAGCAGCACAATCATTTTAAATGGTACTTTATCCATACATAGTAATGTAATGTACATACATAGGGTTTTGGTCAAAAGTAGTGGGGCATTTCTGTAATGTAATGTAATGTAATGTAATGTACTGTAATGTAATGTACTGTAATGTATATGTAATATACTGTAATGTAATGTACTGTAATGTACTGCAATGTAATGTACTGTAATGTAATGTAATGTACTGTAATGTACTGTAATGTAATGTACTGTAATGTAATGTAATGTAATGTAATGTACTGTCATGTACTGTAATGTAATGTAATGTATATGTAATTTATAAAGACACTATACATGAATAAACTAACAAAAACAATAAACGTTGCGAAAACCTAAACAGCCCTATCTGGTGCAAACACAGAGACAGGAACAATCACCCACAAAACCCAACACAAAACAGGCTACCTAAATGACTAACACCTGCCTCTGATTGAGAACCATATCAGGCCAAACATAGAAATAGACAAACCAGACACACAACATAGAATGCCCACTCAGATCACGTCCTGACCAACACTAAAACAAGGAAAACACACACGAACGATGGTCAGAACGTGACAGGGAGAGAAATGTGAAAATATCTTAAAGATACCTGGGTTTTCGGTAACGGAATTACAAGGCACAAGACAATATTCCTAAACTTAAAAAAGATAAACAATAGATCCCAAACTAAATGTAAGTGTGTATATTAGTTGTCAGGGGTCTTGACTTCAACATTATTGTGTTTTGATGTATTTCTAAAACCTTTCAAGACTTTTTTCTGGAAGATGTTTTTCCAAAACCCCGTTTCTGTTTGTCCAGAAATCAAAGCCTTTAAATATGCTTAAGATGTTGAAGATGGAAAAATAGTTGAAACATGTATCTATGCCTTTAATTTCCCCAAACTATAGACTCTTAGCTTTCATCTGACACCCAGTTGAATACGCTCCTATGAACTTAACGTTTGTGCTCATGGGCCCTTTTCGATGGAAATGCCCAGTGCACTAAGTAGGGAATAGGGTGCCATTTGACCAGGGCCCATAGGATAGTGCACTATGTAGGGAATAGGGTGCCATTTGACCAGGGCCCATAGGATAGTGCACTAAGTAGGGAATAGGGTGCCATTTGACCAGGGCCCATAGGATAGTGCACTAAGTAGGGAATAGGGTGCCATTTGACCAGGGCCCATAGGATAGTGCACTATGTAGGGAATAGGGTGCCATATGGTAGTGCACTATGCAGGGAATAGGGAGCCATTTGGAACTCACCGGAAGCAGGGTTCCGGGATGAGGTAATGGCTGTGGAATTCTAGAATGCAAAGCTGTCTCCAACCCTAACACCTAAACAGAGACTGGAGCAGAGTCTCTTTAACACACACACACACACACACACACACACACTACACACACACACACACACACACACACACACACACACACACACACACACACACACACACACACACACACACACACACACACACACACACACACACACACACACACACACACACACACACACACACACACACACACACACACACACACAGTAACCAGACACCACAAGTGCATCCTGGGACTGTCATGCCAAAAATAAGTTGCTTGGGGCTGGCAGTGTTGAGTTGTGGTACAACATCGATAGACAGGACCTGACAAGAGATATTTCAGTGACTTCTCTATACAGTCCACACAGTTAGCAGTGAGCTACTCGGAGTCATTGTTCCAAGCACAACAGATGGGATGCTTGTATAACTGTATGTTCAGGGCCTTCAGAGAGCATTCACTCCCCTTTGTCCATATTTTGTTGTGTTTCAGCCTGAATTTAGTGTCACCAATCTACACACCCATATTGTCAACGTGGAATTATGTTCTGAGGCAGTAGGAGACCTCTGGGAGAGAGCTGTTCTGTTCTGAGGCAGTAGGAGACCTCTGGGAGAGAGCTGTTCTGTTCTGTTCTGAGACAGTAGGAGGCCTCTGGTAGAGAGCTGTTCTGTTCTGAGGAAGTAGGAGACCTCTGGGAGAGAGCTGTTCTGTTCTGTTCTGAGACAGTAGGAGGCCTCTGGTAGAGAGCTGTTCTGTTCTGTTCTGAGACAGTAGGAGGCCTCTGGTAGAGAGCTGTTCTGTTCTGAGGAAGTAGGAGGCCTCTGGTAGAGAGCTGTTCTGTTCTGAGGCAGTAGGATGTCTCTGGTAGAGAGCTGTTCTGTTCTGAGGCAGTAGGAGACCTCTGGTAGAGAGCTGTTCTGTTCTGTTCTGAGACAGTAGGAGGCCTCTGGGAGAGAGCTGTTCTGTTCTGAGGAAGTAGGAGGTCTCTGGGAGAGAGCTGTTCTGTTCTGAGGCAGTAGGATGTCTCTGGTAGAGAGCTGTTCTGTTCTGAGGCAGTAGGAGACCTCTGGTAGAGAGCTGTTCTGTTCTGAGGAAGTAGGAGGCCTCTGGTAGAGAGCTGTTCTGTTCTGAGGCAGTAGGAGGTCTCTGGGAGAGAGCTGTTCTGTTCTGAGGCCGTAGGAGGCCTCTGGGAGAGAGCTGTTCTGTTCTGAGGCCGTAGGAGGCCTCTGGTAGAGAGCTGTTCTGTTCTGAGGCAGTAGGAGACCTCTGGTAGAGAGCTGTTCTGTTCTGAGGCAGTAGGAGGCCTCTGGGAGAGAGCTGTTGGATGGTGTATCAATACACCCAGTACCTACAAAGATACAGGCGTCCTTCCTAACTCAGTTGCCGGAGAGGAAGGAAACCACTCAGGGATTTCACCATGAGGCCAATTACTGACTTTAATGGCTGTGATAGGAGATAACTGAGAACGGATCAACAACATTGTAGTTACTCCACTATACTAACCGAAAAGAAGGAAGGTGTACAGAATAAAAAATATTCCAAAACATGTATCCTGTTTGCAATAAGGAACTAATTTGCAAAAAGTGTGGATAGATAAAAAGATATACATTTTTGTCCTGAATACAAAGTGTTATGTTTGGGGTAAATCCAACACAACACATCACTGAGTACCACTCTTCATATTGTCAAGCATGGTGGTGGCTGCATCATGTTATGGGTATGCTTGTCAACGGCAAAGGCTAGGGAGTTTGGGGGGATAAAAATCAACAGAAAAAAGCTAAGCACCGACAAAAGAGGAAAACTTGGTTCAGTGTGTTTCCCAACAGATACTGGGAATCAAATTCACCTTTCAGCAGGACAACAACCTAAAACAGAAGACCAAATATACACTCGAGTTGCTTACCAAGACGACAAGTGGCCTAGTTACAGTTTTGACTTAAATCAGCTTGAACATGTATAGCAAGTCTTGAAAATGGATGTTGAGCTATGATCAACAACCAACTTGACAGAGCTTGAAGAATTTTGAAAATAATAATGGGCAAATATTGTACAATCCAGGTGTACAAAGCTCTTAGAGATTTACTCAGAAAGTCTCCCAGCTGTAATCCCTGACAAAGGTGATTCTAACATGTATTGACTCAGGGGGTTGAAAACTTATCTAATGAAGATATATTAGTGTTTTATGTTCCAATTTGACATTACAGAGTATTTTGTGTAAATTGTTGTCAAAAAAACAACAACATTTTAAACCATTTTTATCCCACTTTGTAACACAACAACATGTTGAAGTACTGTACATGCTGAGAGGTAATAACACCTACCTGTCCTCTCACCACAGGTAATAACACCTGTCCTCTCACCACAGGTAATAACACCTACCTATCCTCTCACCACAGGTAATAACACCTACCTATCCTCTCACCACAGGTAATAACACCTGTCCTCTCACCACAGGTAATAACACCTACCTATCCTCTCACCACAGGTAATAACACCTGTCCTCTCACCACAGGTAAAAACACCTACCTATCCTCTCACCACAGGTAATAACACCTGTCCTCTCACCACAGGTAAAAACACCTACCTATCCTCTCATCACAGGTAATAACACCTGTCGTCTCACCACAGGTAATAACACCCATCCGCTCACCACAGGTAATAACACCCATCCTCTCACCACAGGTAATAACACCTGTCCTCTCACCACAGGTAATAACACCCACCTGTCCTCTCACCACAGGTAATAACACCTGTACCCTCACCACAGGTAATAACACATATCCTCTCACCACAGTTAATAACACATGTCCTCTCATCACAGGTAATAACACCTGTCGTCTCACCACAGGTAATAACACCCATCCTCTCACCACAGGTAATAACACCTATCACCTCACCACAGGTAATAACACCCATCCTCTCACCACAGGTAATAACACCTATCACCTCACCACAGGTAATAACACCTATCACCTCACCACAGGTGATAACACCTGTCCTCTCACCACAGGTAATAACACCTGTCCTCTCACCACAGGTAATAACACCTGTCCTCTCACCACAGGTAATAACACCTACCTATCCTCTCACCACAGGTAATAACACCTACCTGTCCTCTCACCACAGGTAATAACACCTGTCCTCTCACCACAGGTAATAACACCTACCTGTCCTCTCACCACAGGTAATAACACCTGTCCTCTCACCACAGGTAATAACACCTACCTATCCTCTCACCACAGGTAATAACACCTACCTATCCTCTCACCACAGGTAATAACACCTGTCCTCTCACCACAGGTAATAACACCTACCTATCCTCTCACCACAGGTAATAACACCTGTCCTCTCACCACAGGTAAAAACACCTACCTATCCTCTCACCACAGGTAATAACACCTGTCCTCTCACCACAGGTAAAAACACCTACCTATCCTCTCATCACAGGTAATAACACCTGTCGTCTCACCACAGGTAATAACACCCATCCGCTCACCACAGGTAATAACACCCATCCTCTCACCACAGGTAATAACACCTGTCCTCTCACCACAGGTAATAACACCCACCTGTCCTCTCACCACAGGTAATAACACCTGTACCCTCACCACAGGTAATAACACATATCCTCTCACCACAGTTAATAACACATGTCCTCTCATCACAGGTAATAACACCTGTCGTCTCACCACAGGTAATAACACCCATCCTCTCACCACAGGTAATAACACCTATCACCTCACCACAGGTAATAACACCCATCCTCTCACCACAGGTAATAACACCTATCACCTCACCACAGGTAATAACACCTATCACCTCACCACAGGTGATAACACCTGTCCTCTCACCACAGGTAATAACACCTGTCCTCTCACCACAGGTAATAACACCCATCCTCTCACCACAATAACACATGTCCTCTCACCACAGGTAATAACACCTGTACTCTCACCACAGGTAATAACATCTGAAAGCATGAGATACCAGGGACTGAGTCCCTCTATTAAGATACTTCAAAACACATTCAAGAGGGATTCATTCAGCATTCACTAGAAGGACACATTCAAGAGGGATTCATTCAACATTCACTAGAAGAACACATTCAAGAGGGATTCATTCAACATTCACTAGAAGGACACATTCCAACCCGAATTGTATGAGCCCTAAATCCCTCCTCTCTCAGGAAATCAGATGATGTGACGACCAGATATCGAAACAGACACAGAATGAATGAATGAATGAATGAATAGGTAAGGTGGCATCGTAATGATTTCCATTTCTCTCAGAGTGTTGTAGTCTTTCCATTTCTCTCAGAGTGTTGTAGTCTTTCCATGTCTCTCAGAGTGTTGTAGTCTTTCCATGTCTCTCAGAGAGTGTTGTAGTCTTTCCATTTCTCTCAGAGAGTGTTGTAGTCTTTCCATTTCTCTCAGAGTGTTGTAGTCTTTCCATTTCTCTCAGAGTGTTGTAGTCTTTCCATTTCTCTCAGAGAGTTGTAGTCTTTCCATTTCTCTCAGAGTGTTGTAGTCGTTCCATGTCTCTCAGAGTGTTGTAGTCTTTCCATGTCTCTCAGAGAGTGTTGTAGTCTTTCCATGTCTCTCAGAGAGTGTTGTAGTCTTTCCATTTCTCTCAGAGGGTTGTAGTCATTCCATTTCTCTCAGAGTGTTGTAGTCTTTCCATTTCTCTCAGAGTGTTGTAGTCTTTCCATTTCTCTCAGAGAGTGTTGTAGTCTTTCCATTTCTCTCAGAGTGTTGTAGTCTTTCCATTTCTCTCAGAGTGTTGTAGTCTTTCCATTTCTCTCAGAGAGTTGTAGTCTTTCCATTTCTCTCAGTGTTGTAGTCTTTCCATTTCTCTCAGAGAGTGTTGTAGTCTTTCCATGTCTCTCAGAGAGTGTTGTAGTCTTTCCATTTCTCTCAGAGGGTTGTAGTCATTCCATTTCTCTCAGAGTGTTGTAGTCTTTCCATTTCTCTCAGAGTGTTGTAGTCTTTCCATTTCTCTCAGAGTGTTGTAGTCTTTCCATTTCTCTCAGAGAGTGTTGTAGTCTTTCCATTTCTCTCAGAGTGTTGTAGTCTTTCCATGTCTCTCAGAGTGTTGTAGTCTTTCCATGTCTCTCAGAGAGTGTTGTAGTCTTTCCATGTCTCTCAGAGAGTGTTGTAGTCTTTCCATTTCTCTCAGAGTGTTGTAGTCTTTCCATTTCTCTCAGAGTGTTGTAGTCTTTCCATTTCTCTCAGAGTGTTGTAGTCTTTCCATTTCTCTCAGAGAGTGTTGTAGTCTTTTCATTTCTCTCAGAGTGTTGTAGTCTTTCCATTTCTCTCAGAGAGTTCTAGTCTTTCCATTTCTCTCAGAGAGTGTTCTAGTCTTTCCATTTCTCTCAGAGTGTTGTAGTCTTTCCATTTATCTCAGAGAGTGCTGTGTTAAGTATCCAGGAACGCACAATCTCCCAATCTAGTATTTTCATCTCTTACAGGCTGCGTGCCTCACAGTTGATCAGTTAATTGCTCCCCATCATCCTTGTGACTGTGGTGACTCAGTTATCCTATCTGATTACAGTGACTGTGGTGACTCATGTCTCCTGTCTGATTACTGTGACTGTGGTGACTCAGTTCTCCTATCTGATTACTGTGACTGTGGTGACTCATTTCTCCTGTCTGATTACTGTGACTGTGATGACTCATGTCTCCTATCTGATTACTGTGACTGTGATGACTCATGTCTCCTGTCTGATTACTGTGACTGTGATGACTCATGTCTCCTATCTGATTACTGTGACTGTGGTGACTCATGTCTCCTGTCTGATTACTGTGACTGTGATGACTCATGTCTCCTGTCTGATCACTGTGACTGTGATGACTCATGTCTCCTATCTGATTACTGTGACTGTGGTGACTCATGTCTCCTGTCTGATTACTGTGACTGTGGTAACTCATGTCTCCTATCTGATTACTGTGACTGTGGTGACTCATGTCTCCTGTCTGATTACTGTGACTGTGATGACTCATGTCTCCTATCTGATTACTGTGACTGTGGTGACTCATGTCTCCTGTCTGATTACTGTGACTGTGGTAACTCATGTCTCCTATCTGATTACTGTGACTGTGGTGACTCATGTCTCCTGTCTGATTACTGTGACTGTGATGACTCATGTCTCCTATCTGATTACTGTGACTGTGATGACTCAGTTCTACTCTCTGATTACTGTGACTGTGATGACTCAGTTCTCCTGTCTGATTACTGTGACTGTAGTGACTCAGTTCTCCTATCTGATTACTGTGACTGTGGTAACTAAGTTATCCTATCTGATTACTGTGACTGTGATGACGCAGTTCTCCTGTCTGATTACTGTGACTGTGATGACGCAGTTCTCCTGTCTGATTACTGTGACTGTAATGACTCAGTTCTCCTATCTGATTACTGTGACGGTAGTGACTCAGTTCGCCTGTCTGATTAATGTGACGTGGAACAGCTGCAGTGGTGGTGGTATGCTAAACTAAACTCAACTAAAGTACCACACAGCAGCAGGCTGGATGACTGGTTAACTGACTGGTTGGTTGACTGGCTGAGTGGGTGACTGGCTGGTTGACTGTCTGGCAGACTGACTGATTGGTTGATTGGCTGGTTGGCTGGCTGGCTGACTGGTTGGCTGACTGGCTGGGTGACTGGCTGGGTGACTGGCTGGCTGGCTGGCTGACTGGTTGGCTGGCTCGCTGACTGGCTGGCTGGCTGACTGACTGGCTGGCTGGCTGGCTGGCTGACTGGTTGGCTGCCTGACTGGCTGGCTGGTTGGCTGGTTGACTGGCTGGCTGGCTGGCTGGTTGGCTGGTTGGCTGGCTGGTTGGCTGGCTGCCTGACTGGCTGGCTGGTTGGCTGGTTGACTGGCTGGCTGGCTGGCTGGTTGGCTGGTTGGCTGGCTGACTGGTTGGCTGGCTGGCTGGCTGACTGGCTGGCAGTCTCGGCAGTATCGAACTCACGAACTCATTCACCCAATTATTTTAACACCCTGGCTTTGTTCTGAATGGTATCCCGCACCCTTTAGAGCACACTGCTTCTGATGGGATCTGAGTAGTGCACTAGACAGGGAAAGGGGTGCCATTTGGGAGCCAGCCCCTGAACCTAATGGAAAGGATTAGAAAGGCTGCTCCAGGCCGGAACAGATTGAGGTTTCTATCTGACTCAGCGTCTGACGTTGCTGAAATATCTCATCATTTAATCACATTCTGTGGGGGGGGGGGGGTTACTTTGGCAGCTTGGTCTTCCAGACCAGGAACTTTGTTTTGTTGTATCGATACGTCTCTGGGGATTTAGGGGACGGTTTCGTTATGGATGTTCCCTGTATATTAACAATAATCAGTGCTTTCCCCAGAAGTGGGCACTTGTTCACTTCCCTTGATCGATTTGAAAATTAATTATTGTTGAAAACGATCAT